>NC_047126.1:6802929-7102929 GCF_009829125.3 Periophthalmus magnuspinnatus | reverse complement strand
TTTGCTCATCCGTGCTTTTGCTACATTTTTAGCTAGCATACAAACAACAACATGGATCTATTACAATATCAAAACAAACTACAAACCTCTACACCATGGAACTATATAATAAGATTTTATTATACTTAAATACTCATGTTCATGAAATGGTCAATTGATACTTTGCAACTGATGTAATGCCATCATGGGGGTGTGATGCTAACTGTAGGAACTGCTCTGTCTGAAGCTCTGTTACTCACATTACACTTTAATCTGTCATATATGCTGACCGTGTGCAACCAGGAAGTAAAATGATAAACTAAAATTACAAAATTAGAAAAGACTAGGCAATTTTTGTAAAATCTTAAATTTTATTATGTTCACTATGTCTTAGAGAAATGAGTAGTCTAACCTGACATGTGCACTTTTACCTTCCTCTTATCTGTGTTGCTTTCTGCTTTGTTTTCATCTCAGAGAACTGGGTTTACTGAGGCAACGCAGCAACTCCTCTGGCTCCAAGAAACTGGTGTCAAGTGAGTGAACTATTTTATTTTACTACATAAATAATGCTGAAGTTCATAAACACTGTTGGTTTTTTTATTATTATTATTACATTGCAGATCAGGTTTTTGCCTACATCATCGTCATAGATTTTGAGTCCACGTGTTGGAAGGAGAAGAACAACTATGGCCAAGAAATCAGTAGGTGTAGACAGGGCTTTCTACTAAAGCCAAGTGAACATCAGGCCAGTGGCGTCCAAACATTATTAAGATGTGTAGGCACACATCACTGTTGCTAGGCTACTGCAGTGAACACAGAAAACGAGACAAAGCCTGCACACTTTCTCTCAAACTGCACTGAATAGATGCAGTTTGGGAGTAGGTGTGCACGCTTTGTCTTGTTTTCTATGTCCAAACTTTATTCACACACAAAGCCAGGAGAAAGCTGGCAGTCATTCGGTCACATTGGTGCATTTTACGTGATTGACTGTGGGATCACACATGTATTCAGATCAATGTAATGGCAAGTCTAGGATAGGATGCTAACCAAAGCAGGTGTGTCCAAATGCAGCCCTCAGACCAGTTTTTGTTGGTCCTCATGCCTCCTGCTGTATTGGCCCAAATGATCATAGGTTGTACTTTATACTCCGAATTGAAATATTTAAAATATGGAGCTCAACAGTGACCACCCACTCCGGTTTCAGAAGTACATTTTCTATTCATTTTCCCATAGATTTACTGAAAAATTCAGATATTAAGAGTTCACAGAGGCTAAGCAGCTACGTGCTAACTAATACCCATAACGCAGTTGTTTTAAATCCAAAGAGCACATTCAACACATTAGTTACCACATAGCTGATTAGCCCTGAGCTATCAGACCTATTTATGTAGTTATTTTCTGAAAGACTATGGGAAAAATGAATGGGGAATTTACACAGTTGAACCCCATAAGCTCAATAACACAGATCACATTGTAATACAGATTAATGTCACAAGCTTTGTTAAAGGTAAGGCAGCTCTGTAAAGGTGTGTAAAATGCACCAATCTGAATGACCAACTGTAGTGACCCTCCACTACAAATATCTTTCAATATGTCTCCTTCAATGAAAAAGATTTGAACACCCCTGAAATAAGGCATTCCTTGACACTGTTTGGCTTGTTTGATTGTTTGCATGGTTCTCTGATATATATATTTATTCACATTGGTGCATGTATTTAGTGAATAAACCTCATCATACTTGTCCATTTCTTTCTTCTTGTCCTGTATCCAGTTGAGTTCCCTGCGGTGCTGCTGAACACCTCCACAGGGGAGGTGGAGTCTGAGTTCCACTCTTATGTCCAGCCTCAGGAACATCCCGTTCTGTCAGAGTTCTGCACTGAGCTCACGGGCATCACACAGGTATGTCTATGGTGAAGTCTCTCCAAAGACCAGTGGTGTGATCTACAAACTGACTTGGATTTAAGAGCAATCTAAGCTCATTATGAACTGTGGTATCAGGTGATTTCAGGATTTCACTACTAGACAAATATATATATAGATATAAGGCCACATGGTAATATAAAAGACGTAATAAGATTTAATGTTGAAAATCACATTCTGTTGTTTAAATGAAAAGTGTTATTATTATCATCATGGTACCAAAATCTGTATTGAGCATCAAATCTATTCCTTGGTATCAAAATCAAGTTTGAAATTTTTTCATTCTGACAGCACTAGTATGGGGTGGTGATAAAATGTATTAGGCCTAACCTCGGCACTCAGCTTGTGTATACCATGTTCTTTCTGGTCTTGTCCTCCAGAATCAGGTGGAGGCTGGGGTTCCTCTTCAGATCTGCCTGTCCCGCTTCAATCGCTGGCTCCAGAGGCTGCAGCATCAGAAGGGCCTTGTGTTTTCACAGAGACAGCACAGCACTGCTCAGCCCATAGAGGCTCCTAAACTCTGCACTTTCCTCACATGGTCAGGTAAGAAGTGGTCTTTTTGTGATTAGAGAAAAAATAAATACTTAATCCTCAAAGTAGCCACCCTTTGCTTTGCCGTCATGGCTGCAAACACTTGACCTTCTTTCAATGAGCTTTATGATGAAATCTCCTGAGATGATTTCCACTTCACAGCTATGAAGGGTCAAGAAATACCAAAAGTGCAAACCAGGATTCGAAGTAAAGGGTGGCTATTTTTAAGTTTGTTTTTTTTTATTTTGAGTTATTTTGAGTACATTTTTTGTGTACTACATTCCATATGTGTCCATTCATAGTTTTGATGCTTCAATGAGAATCTACAATGTGAATGTACGATAGAATTAAAAGAGTTATATGAGTTATATGGAATATTAGCTTAACAGGGACTAACTAACTTAGATGCTTTGTATTTAAGCTTTTTGATAGTTAGAAGCAGTTAACTTGTTGCTGTGACAATAGTCAGGTTGCTATTGTTATTTCATTGGAGATGGATATATTCATTAGCACTACAGCTAACCACTATTTTAGTAGTTGCCTAGTCGTGCATTTATTGTACATTGAGATTTGTTAAACACATTTTACAATACATTTTTTTTAAACTGTGACTGAAGGCTAAAAGGAAAATATTTATAGATAGTGTTTGTCGACTGATCTGAAGTTTGGGGGTTCAAATCCCGCTCCCTCAGATGAACGCTGTCGTTCACCACTAGTTCATGTGTGTGTACACTGGTGTATGAATGTGTGTGTGAATGGATGAGTGGTTCTTTGATGTAAAGTGCTTTGAGTGCCTTGAAGGTGGAAAAATGCTAAAAAATATATAACCATTTACCAACGTCTATTATTTATTTATTTTTTATTTTTTTTGACATTTAGATTATATAATTCTGTTCTCTTAAAACATATCTTGGCCTGTGTTTTACAGTCTGTATAGTCCAGGTAACAATTCCAACTAACAAAATACAACTATAATTATTTTAAGTACTAATCATTATTTTGATTCATCATTGGAGCCCTAACATTTATGGACATGGCCGACAGTATCTGAAGTGCAGAGTGTGTTTCAGACTGGGACCTGGGTGTGTGTCTGCTCTATGAATGTAAACGCAAACAGATCAACAAGCCCTCGGTGCTCAACAGCTGGATCGACCTGAGGAGCACCTACAGGGTGAGCCCACAATTTGTTTAAGATTGTACTAAAAGTCTGGCCCAGTTGTTCCTATTTTTTCTGGTTGAGTTATAGTTTTACTTCCTGGTTGGACACAGCCAGAAAATGACATGTAGAGGTAATGTCATAATTGTTACCAAGCAAGGGCCAAACTACACAATATTTATGATTAGACTAGCACAAATACTGCCAGAAAAAAATTGTTCCTTGCATGAAAATTGGATTCGGTGGAATTTTTTATGCTGATGAGTAGTACGCGGGAGTAGAGGGACCCACCCATAGAGATGGAGAACAGATCAGAAATTCTATGGTGGAATTCTACTGTTGGTGTAAAATTTTAGATTTCGTGGTTTATGGTTAATATCTCTGTAATTACTGGGCCTATCTGCATGCAACAAAAACTAGCAAAAAGTTCAACATCCTCCCAAAGACAGTGAGCCTCCCATAGAGTTACCTAGACCCTTCCCTCCATCTGAAACCATGACATTATCATATTCTAGATCATGAATGCAGCCTGTTAATTCTCACTCATCCTGGTGTTTGTGTCCCTCAGCTCTTTTACAACAGAAAACCCAAAGGTCTGAACGGAGCGCTGCAGGATTTGGGAATACAGTTTGAAGGCCGGGAACACTCAGGTTTGGAAATCCTTCTTCCCCTGAATATTGTATTTGACATGAGCAGATACTGAGTTAAAGTGTCCCTCCTCAGGGCTGGATGATGCTCGGAACACTGCACAGTTAGCTGCACGTATGATGAGGGAGGGCTGTGTGCTGAGGGTCACCCGCAGTCTAGACCGGGTGAGTGCTCTGGGAATAAAGACCACATAATGCTGCAGAGGGATCCACCAGAGGGAACCCTACCTATCCACATGTGCTCCAAATGCTGTCTCTGATTTTACTGTGTTTTAATAAATATTTATTCTTTTATCTTTTAATGCTATCGTACATTCTTAGTTCTCCACGTACAAATCAAATTGTGTTGGGGCAAAACAGGGTAGAGAGAGGAAAGCCTTTGACAGATTTTCATAAGATTGCTCTCTTGCTCTTGATCTTTTTAAGTAATTATCTAATAACTAAAAACCTATGCCTTCAGCAAATGAAATCATAATGAAAGACTGCTAATATCAGCAGGATTATTATGGGATACCTCAACATACTATTTCACTTTTTTAATCTTTTCTTGCAAATATATAAACTGCTAAATCAATTTTATATTTTAGTTATCTTAAAGGTGCACTATGTATTTCTATGTAACTTTTCTGTCAAAAGGTCTGCTACATGCTTATCCCCATGGAGATTTTATAGTTTTGCCAAAAATTTTCCTCAGTATGGCATTACACTACTAACTATGCTAACTATTGATATAGGTCAGTGATGGCACCAGGCCAAGTCACAGGTCAGTTCTGTGAAGAGATAACCCATGTTTTATTTAGGAAAAAAACACCTGTAATAGAATAAATGTAGATTTAAGTTTAATGCCATATGGTGGAATATTCCAGGCAATGCATAACATCTTGAATATAAGGAGGGGGCGGGCCCTTCACTAGAAAAGTTACAAAGTGCACCTTTAATGTTTTAACATATATTTTTCTAAAATCCTGCTTTTTGAACGATCAGTCATTGGAGGAGATGTATTGATGAATTTTAGATGTTAAGTAAAACTGAAATTGTGTTGTTGTACCAGACAACCAAAGTCAAATATTGAATCAAACTAGCTTTGAATGTGAAAATGTGAAATATTTCATTTTAAACAGTTTGGTGTGGTCTAAAGTTATTCCACTTTCCTTATGTATTCTGATCATCCTAATTATCCACAGTGATGGGTTTATAAGCACTTTTCACAACTTTCAGAGACCAAAGCAGAGTTATGCCATCACATGAAGCTAACAATAACTAACATGCTAACACATACGTCCTGATTCTGTATAATTAGATGCAGACAGTACACAACAGACTTATTTTGACCTCAAGAGCTGCTTATACAATGCATCTTTTCAGGGGCAAGACAAATTTAGTTCAAATACTTGGGAGTACAGAGCCTTTAACAGATGATCACAAGATGTAGGCATGATTATCAATTAATTCAATTTGTCTTCTAGCAACACTGATTGAATTTAATCTCCTCTCTTCAGATGCCAATGACTAACCTCAAAGCACCATCTGAACCCAAGACACCAGCTAAACAGAATGAAGTAAAGGACCAAGGAACAGCCACCACCAAACTCTCTTCCACCAGCTTTCTCAAACCAGGCTTAGACCATCCAAACTCCACTGTGAACCCAAGCTCAGTTCAAAGTCTAGTCTCACCGAAGACGCTCCTCAATGGAACAACTGTATTAAGAGAACCATGTCAGTCAACCAGAACCTCACCAAACCTGTCTGCAATCACTGTTAATATGCCTTCACACAGTTTAACCCCCAATACAGCAGGCTGCGTCCAATTTCTACCCCATTCACAACCTTTTATCACGGAGGGTTCTTTTGAGGAGCTAGTGGTGGAGAGTGAGGAGAGATGCGGTTCCTATGACGATGTGGTTTTGGACTCGGACGTTTCAGAATTTGAAAGGTCAAGCTATTCTTCAGATGAATCGGTCTATGTGTCAAAACCAATTATTAATACAACTGCAAGCATTAGCAAAAATAAACAAAATGCTAATCAGGAAGGTGGTTTGAAGCCAGAACTTGAGACATGTTTTGCTGTGCCGAAACCTGTAAGCAAACCCAAACTTAGCCATTGTCCATCAGAGAAAGGTCAGATGCCCTACAGCCTCCTAAACAAATCTGACACCAGTTTTAGATTAGCTAATTTGTCCAAGGCACAAGTTTTGGTCTCGAATACTCCAACTGTTCTTAAGCCTAAAACTACACAATCTTTCTCCATCTACACAGACTCAGATGATCCCGACTCCTCAACATCACGTCCTTCTTTCTCCAAAAGTGTCCTATCAAACTTGTCCGTCAACAGCTCCTTGAACAGAACCTGGGTTGGGGGGATGAGAAAAGGAGAGAGTCGGATCACCTCTCCACTGTGTGCATGTGGGCGCAGGGCTAAGAGGCAGACAGTGTCAAACGGAGGGCCTAACCAAGGGAGGGCCTTCTTCTGTTGCCCCAGGAGACGATCTAGCGGCAGGGACAGAGCGCCGAGCGGGTGTGGCTTTTTTAAATGGGAGTCGGCAGTGCTTAAAAACAGTAGTGTGGGGACAGCAGCTGTACAAAAATCGGTCTCTGTGTGTTACATGAACACTACAGTGAGCGGTCGGCAGCACAACAGTTTGAGGAAGAGCTTTTGAATAATGATATGGTGCTGGTGTAAGGGTAAAGAGCATAAAGAAATAAGCAGTGTCAAAGGTGTGATTGCTGGTTCAAAAGCACAGATCACGTGTGTCTTTGGGCAAAACAATTTCCACATTTCTCATTTGCAACATGAAGAGCACAGGGTGTATTTGTCAGTTTTACCTTTAGTAACATATTTATCAAGTCAAATTATTAAATCAAAATGGACAGAAAAAGTTACAGTTTAGTTTTTACATATTTTTTCCCCTTTGTTCACCCAACTTGATGATCCTATCAGGCTCGGGTCTACAGGGGTGCAAAAGGGTGCATTGCAACCTCAGTTAAAAATGTTTGCACCTTCAAAATAATGCTGCTTAATGGAAGTGTATTATGTTTTCCCCCCATTTGAATCTCAAATGCACCCTCGGTCAGTTCGGGCTGTAGTTGGGTCTACATACCTGGTCATGTCATATATACATAGGTTTACATAGGTATTCAATGAGAGGGGACCATTTCATATTAAAAAAGTCACTCAATGATAATCATAACTTTTTGTAATGGCTTCTTACTTTGGTCAATATTTTAGGCACGGTTTATAAGGATCCCTAATTATGTGAGTAAGATATCAAGCTTGACTTCAAATTGTAATATAAAGGAAACGTCATATGGAATGTGTCTTATTGTGTATAGTGTAAACTATTATTTAATAATGGTATTAATCTGTTTTGTCCATGTCTTTTGCTTCTGTGTGTATATTTTGAGTAGTAATAATTGCGACATGTGAGTATTCTATTTTAAAACATCTTTGGCCGTGGTTACATGTGCACTCAAAAGCTGATTACAGTAATATCAGGTTTTTGGACTATTAAGATTATTAAAATGACATGTGCACAGCTAAACCATGTGATGTCTTTCTCATCATGGTCCCTCTGATCACTCACATCAGATTTTGCAATTTACGTTTAAGTAATCTTAAAGGTCCAGAAAACACATGATAATCAGATTTTGGTGTGCACATGAACAAGGCCAATTTCAGGATAAGTAGGTTAAGCAGCCTAAAAGATCTGCTTCTTCATAATGGGTTCTCTGACTTAAACTAAAGTCCTTGTAAATTAAGTAAGTATTGTACTACACTCTGATAGTAAGTGTATCACATTGTAATGTCCTACACTATATATATTCGTTATTCTTTATACAGTCTATGGGCAATATACAGAAAAAAATAAATGTAAAAAATTGAGTCATAACCAATATACAAATTTGATACAGATTTTATCATTTCTGTCACCCCTGACTGAAAATGACTAAACTGTTTTTTATGTCGCACTCTCACGTGGCAGATGTCCAAAAATATATGTATGTGGCTAAATTAACCCTTAAATATAACTAATTCTGTGGCTGTGACTAAAACGCGCACATGACAGATTGAGGTAGTTTGACCCTCAGCCGCTGCCGTACTCAGAGCCAATGTTGTTGTAAAACTCGTTCATCTCCAAACCTCCAGAGCGCACGTGGAGCTGCTTAGAGCGCACACTTTTACGCATTTCCACAACATCCACGACTATCTATAACCAAACCTCCGTGCTCGCTGTAAGTACGAAGAAGAACCGCGCAGGGAAAAGCTTCAGTAGCCCGCGGTGGTGCTAGCTCTTTCGGCGGCTTCTTCGCGGCATGTCAGGCGGGCAGAGCGAGTCCAGGAAGCGGGGCAAGAAGCGCTATGGGGGCGGCCAGGGCAAGCGCTGGAGGGGATCCCGGGAGCTGGAGGTGGGCATGCAGGGCGTCCTCATCACCTGCAACATGAACGAGAGGAAGTGCACGAGCGAGGCCTTCAACCTGCTCAGCGAGTACGCGGACGTGCTCTACGGCCCCGAGAAGGTCAGCGCGAGCCCCACGGACATCAGGCTGCTCACCCTGTCTGTCCATGCAGTGTTTCAGTAGACTAGTCTCCATACAAGGTTATAAGCAAAAGGGATTTTCTATTTAAAGATGCACTGTGTAACTTTTTCGCCTCCATGGAGATGTATTGCTTTGCCTAGACAGGGCTCCACCGTATGGCATTAAAATCAGTCTACCATTTATTCAAAT
Organism: Periophthalmus magnuspinnatus; assembly: GCF_009829125.3. Lineage (NCBI taxonomy): Eukaryota > Metazoa > Chordata > Actinopteri > Gobiiformes > Gobiidae > Periophthalmus > Periophthalmus magnuspinnatus. The sequence goes on along the minus strand of NC_047126.1, from coordinate 7,093,971 downwards.
ACTGGTGTTATTCTTGCTGGGAAGTGTCTTAAAAATGTGCGTTCTTACTGTGGATGTGGGGTAGCCTTTTAACAGATCTAGCCTGTAACTTTGCCCGGTGGACTCAGTTGATGTATCCATGGAGATGCCTGGCAAACCAATAACATATGTCTAAATGTCTGTGTCTGATCTACAGTCTTCCAGGTTTGATCCAAAAGCCAAAGTTAAATCTGCAAACAACTTAAGATAGAAACTGGTTCACCCAAAGGACAAAACCCTGAGTCATAAATAAAGTAATGTGGTCTACTCCATTCAGTGTAGTAAAGAGTGCAGTGAGCGTTACATTGGAGAAACTAAACAGCTGCTCTATAAGAGAATGTACCAAGACCATTGCGAGAGCTCCTCTGGACCCCAGTCTGCCGTACATTGCCATCTCAAAGACACTAATTAATCCTTTGAAGATAGTGAAGTTCAGATCTTAACCAGAGAAAAGAAATGGTTTGAGAGAAGAGTTAAAGAAGGATTTTTTGTTAGGAAAGACAATCCTTCCTTGAACAGGAATGGGGGCCTTAGACACCACCCATCTTCCATCTATAACTCCATCCTCAGACCCAAAGCAAACGAAGGAAACAAAAAGAGAACAATAGAACTACCCAGTAGAGTCCATTAAGCCTGAAATAGCTGTTTACAGTTTCAATGTAGTTAGCTCCTCCCTTCAGACAGATATAAGGCCATGTCCACCAGCAACTGACCAGAACTGAAGAAGCAGCTTGGATGGGCAGCGAAACGTCTTCACTCTAACAACATTTTGTCCAGTTGACTTTGGCTTTTATGATACATCTACATGGAGACAAGCAGGGAGCAGACTCCCCCCTGAAAAGTTACACAGTTCACCTTTAAAGAGGGGGTATTAGTTTTCTACCATGTTATGATGTCATTTAAAACATGCCTGAAGAGATTTTAGATGTTATAATGCATTTTTGAGAATGTTTTTTTCTCTCCTGAGCCCTAAATCTCACAATTTCTTTCTAAAACCCTTAACCTCTGATGTCCTTTCTCTTTGTGTTAGCTCCAGTCCACAGAGGGCAGCAGTGAGGAGGAAGAGGAAGAAGATGAGGATGTTGAAGCGGCGCTGAAGAGGGAGGTGGAGCAGCTCAAAGGTGCCCAGGTCAAACAGCAGAGACGTTTTCAGGCCCTGGAGAGTGGAGCCAACAACGTCATCTTCATCAAGACTCACAACCTAGGTCAGACTCACAAGCAGGATCAGGGCTGTGTTATAAGATAAGATAAGATATGCCTTTATTAGTCCCACAGTGGGGAAATTCCAGTAGCTTATTCTATTTTAATGAATATTTTGTTAAAGGGCCCATATTGTACTTTTTTTTAATACACATACCTGGAGTTGTGTTTTGTTTCATTCACACGTTTAACACACAAATCCTGCATATTTAGGCTGCAGTCTTCTCTCAGACAGAAAACACTCTGTTCCTCCTTGTGATGTCACCATGTGGTAATACAGGAAGTGCTCCACTGTGTTTTTAAGCTCCATACACCTTTACTAGAAAATCTGGATAATTTCAGACTGAACTAAAGGTAAAAGGTAATTGTTAACTTGAGAACTATCACAGCATGACATCACAAGGTGGAACAGAGCATTTTGAGCTTTGGAGATGTAGACAGGCTAATAATAAAGGGTTACTCAAACGTGTGAATCAAACAAGACACAACTTTGGGTGTGTTTTTGATGAGATAATAACATTCTAACATAGCTTGAAGCTCACAAATTTGCTTAATATAGGACATGACATGTTTTAACGGTAACTTGCGTCTTCTGGTGCGATATGTCTTATCAACTGTTATTCCTAGTTCTTGTGATATACAGATTGTAGCATTTATTGTGCAGCTAAAAATTAACCACTGTAGTTTGATCCATTTGCTGAAAAATAATTGTCTCTTGTAGAATCTGACAAATTGGTCCACCACATCCTCTCTGACCTCCACACCACCAAAAAGAAGAAGTCTCGTGTGATCCTCCGAATGCTGCCAGTAAGTCAGAACTTTTTTTTTGTCAATACATTATTGACTTAAAGCAGACCTATTTGGCAAAATTGCCTTTAATCGAGCTTTTAACCCTGTTATAGTTATTTCCCATTTATCCTCTCGATGCTGTATTTGGAGTGATTTGTGCAGGCTTGAACAATCTTTTGATTACCTATTTTCAAGATGTCATATTGCTGATCATCTCCCATTTTCATCGTTCTCGGTACACGCCCACTTCTCTGTAGGATTTAGCAGTGTTGTATCGTCACTTTGGTACAAATGGAAAAAAATCCTCTCTAGCATGATCTGGAGGTATCCATTGAAGGGACCGACTCTTTGGTGTGATGACGTTTACAGTGATATCAGCTCCCATTGTGCACTGCAGTTTTTTAACACAGATGTCAGCAGACCTGTTTCTATTTTAAAAGTCGTTTTGATATTGCAATTTAAAATGTCCAAATTATAACATAATGATCCACGGGTGTCATAGATTACTATATGACACCTGAGCAGACCCAGTACAATAAGTCCTCTTTAACTGTGCAGGTGACCGGAACGTGCAAGGCATTCCAAGAGGACATGTTAAAGTTCCTGAGCACGTTCCTGGAGCCCTGGTTCAAAACACCCAACGCTGCGTCCTACCAGATTGTCTTCAAAGCTCGAAACAGCAGCCACAACAAGAGGGAGGACATCATCAAGGCCATTGCAGGTAAATCAAATTCACATTTTAACATAATAAAAACTTGTATTAGTTTAGTTCATTTTTGAATGGTTATTTGGCCTGTATAGGGAAGGACCTGCAACCTGCTTGTCGCCATGGAGATGTTAGTGCTTTGCTTAAATTGTTCCACAGTATGGCATTAAAGTATCCATCTTGCATTTATTATTCTTTATTATCTATTATTCTTGCATTTATTCAATTACCATTTTTTTTTATTGCCAAAGAGAGACCTTGAAAAGCAGATATTCTGAGTGTGATCGTAGTCGCCTCTGTACAGACTTGACCTGTGATTTGGTGATGGCGCTCTGAAGGGGGGGTGATTTAACAATGCGAGTAAAGGCAGGGGAGACTCAAAAGCGTCAAAAACGAAACTAAAACTTATAAAACATGTTAATACATTGTTTTTGGCGAATATAGCATTTTCAAAACCATAAAAGTTAATACATTGATCTAAATATGTTATGTCTTATTAGATGTTTTAGCAGGAAATGCCCCCTTTTTTAAAAATGTGGAAAAACTGAACTAGGTCAGTTTAAAAGGTTTTAAGTGGTCCAAAGTTATTCCTCATTTACCTTATGCATTCGGAGTATCCTAATTATTCACCGCAATGAGTTTATAAGCACTTTTCACAACTTTCAGAGACCAGTGCAGCGTTTTGCCTGACGTTAAAGCTAACAACAACTAGCATGCTAACACGCACTCATCAGACAATAACAATAATAAACTTTTTTACTGGGGCAAGACAAGGTTTTGCTCAAATCTATGGAGGAAAAATCTTTGGTACAGGCCTTTTAATGCAATAGGAATCTTATTATTACACTATTCCCACACTGTTACATTAATGCGGAAAAAACAAACCATAGTATATGCAAATGACACTTACAAATGGTCTGTCGTTGTCTCTCACAGGTCTGGTGGGGAAGCTCAACCCGAAGAACAAGGTGGACCTGACCAGCCCCGAGCTCACCATCATCGTGGAGGTCATCAAAGCAGTGTGCTGCGTCAGCGTGGTCAGGGACTACACACTGTTCAGGAAGTACAACGTCCAGGAGGTGGTCAAGGAGGACACTGCCAAACCCGAGGAGACAAAGGAGGGGGAGACAAAGGAAGAGTCAAAAAAGGAGAAGAACTCAGATGGCACAGAGCATCCGGAGGGCGAGGACACAGCGGAGAACAGGCACAGCACAGACGAGCACACAGGCACGGCTGAGGGAGAGTGACTGAATCTTAAGGGGAGACACTACAAGCAACTATGTTAACAAAAACAAACAAGAAATGTAAACCTGTCTCCATGTTTGTGTTTTGAATGTCCCAAATGTGATTAATTCTGGCTGTTTTTTACACATAAAATGCCTTATTTTTATATGAAAACATTACACAGTTCAAAAACGTGTGATACATTTGTTTCTTATTTTTTATCTGAGTAAACTACATAAGAAGATTCAAAATTATCTCTAAATTGAACATTTTGTTCCTATTTGCTTGCAGTGTCTCACCTTAAGAGTGTTTTTTTAGTTTATTTAAAATAGTGTGAATGAAGCGTTTGTGTTTTAGATTAACTGAATGCACAATAGAATCAGCAGCTACTCCTCCTAGTGGTCAACAATAGAATAGCAGGAAATGGGAGGTCAGCATTTTTGTATTAATTCAGCTCAGTTTCAATAACAGATTTTGGATGTTCACTTATTTTGCTGTTTTAGAAAACATTAAGTAATTAAGTTTGTTTTGTTCAAATGGATTTGTTTCAGATAGTGTCATTCAAAGTAACTACAGTCAATGGAATAATCATTTCAGTTGTATTTTTTCATGCAAATAATTATGATTTACTTTTATTTTTTTATGACAGCCTTAGCATTCTCCACCTGTTTCCTGACATGGTCAAATGGGTCAGATTAAATCCATACAATAATAAAAATGTCCACAGCCCCACAAATAAGCAATGTACTGTTTCTAAACCTGTTTGTTTTCTTAGTTTACGTCACATGAGTTGTTTCAGTGGTAGCGTTGGGACTAGTGTTATGAAACTAAAATTTCAAACTCTATTTCGATATTAAGTACTAGACTCAGTACTCAATACCAATTCTGATGGCACAATGACAATTAAAAACACTCTTTATTAGGACAATAGAATGTGCTTTTCAACATTAAATAGTAGTACTTTATTTTATATCACCATGTGGCCTTGTATCTGTGTAAAACCTCAGTTGTTCAGTTAGGTTCCATAGTGGTCCATGGGTGTATAATAGTTCAAGTGTCTTATACTTGTTCTGATACAGCTCGAGATCTTTCAGGAAAGGCTAATTTCTATCCTGTGACTGACATTTTTTTAGGGTCGATACCTGCTCAAATGAGTATCTAGTTTCGATACAGTTTTTTTTAATTGATTAGTGTCTGGTTTTCATTACTTTTGCCAGCTTTAGTCACTGCTGCATTATTGACTTTACAGTTAACTATGATTCCAGGTGTCACACATTAATAGTAATAGGAAATATAAACATATTTCTCAGGGGCGAGTCCAGACGTTTCTAACGGGTGATCAAATATGAGTCATTTAAAGTCTAGTTTATAGCAAATATTGTTTAAATATCTTTATTCAGGTAAACTGGTGTACCGGTACATTCATTTGTACTTAATTACAATCATTCATTAGTCCGGTGATGTATGCCTAATAAAACTGAAAGGTGTAAACAATCACTAGATCTGCAAAAAGTCAAATTATAATTTATCGTGATCTCAGGTATCGGCCTCAGGCTTTTTAACTGACAGGTCTACCACAACTAATCCTGAAGCAGCCTGGAGCAGAACTCTGGGTAAATAAAACCACAGTGACCAGATTTTCAAAATGAAAAACTGGGACAATCCGGTTTGGGTTGGTTAGTAATAATAAAATGACTTATTCACAATTTACATGTGAGTAAAGAATCTAAGAGACTTTAGTCAGTGTAACTGAGAACATTTTCTTTGTGTTCTGGTCATTTTCAGCATGTTTTCTGCTGAAAATGTTTTTCTGTTTCTCAAAATATGCTTTTGGTAGGGATCAAATTGGTTATAAATAGGGACACCTGGGACATATCTTGTATAAAACTGGGACAAATCATTGGTTTTGTATAAATCTGCTGGGACAAGGGACACAGGGCTGAAACTGGGACTGTCCCAGGTCAATAGGGACGTCTGGTCACCCTAAACAAAACACATTTGTCTTTGTTGTAATAATGGGGCAACTCTTGTTTAAAAAGAAGGTTAATTCAAAAAAGTTATTTTAAAAGGGTTTTTATAATAAGAAAAATAATATCTCCTTGAAAATTGTGATATGAGGACAAAATACTGACTAACCTTTAAATCTTTCATTTACAGTCGTTCATTAGCCTAAACTTTAAAGGTCCTATATTACGTAAAGTGACTCTCATCATGTTATAATGTTGTTACCTCCTCAAAAACACACCTGCAGTTGTGTTTTGTTTCATTCGCACATATTTGAGTAATCCTTTGTTATTAGTCTGTCTACATTTCTAACGCCCAAAATGCTCTGTTCCACCTTGTGATGTTTATGAAGTGGTAGTTTTCATGTTAACAGCTCTTTTTACCTTTAGTTCAGTAGAGATGGGAATTTCCAGGGCTGAAACGATCCAAATGATTCTAGTGAAGGTGTATGGAGCACTTCCTGTATTACCGCATGACATCACAAGGTGGAACAGAGCATTTTGAGCTGTAGACTGTTTTCTGTTTGAGAGAAGAACTCGAAGTATGCAGGGATTGTGCATTAAACATGCGTGAATGAAACTAAACACAACTCCAGGTCTGTTTGTGATGAGGAAACAACATTATAACGTGATATGAGCCCTTTAACGCATTCATTCTCTTCAACGTGTCAAATTTCCCCGGCATTTTACATGTTGTTTTCAGATTGTAGAAGGTGCTGATGTCCCTGATCATCGAAAATTAGCAGTAAGAGGAAGGTCACACTCACCCCACACAATTTGCATATTAACAATATCATCCTGCCTGTCCTCAAATTGATAAAGCACAGAAAACACAACACCTTATCCTAATGATGCCTGCCTGAGCTCCTGTCAAATCCAATTATCTCAAATGTGCATCATGTGGCAGTATTAGAGTGTTTTTTTTTTCTTTTACAGTTGTGTGTGGGTAAATAACATTCATATTCAGGCTGTGTCGGAGTGTATGCGGACTGCAGTGTGACCTGAATCTCGTTAGCTGAGCCCTCCTGAGCTAACAGAGAGCTAACAGGCAGCTAACGCCACGCTAACAAACGCGCAGGTGAGCTAATTAGCGCTTAAAGTTATCCCGCTAACCTCTGCCTCTGCACCACTCATACCAATTAGGATACTGTAAAAGTCAGTGTGTGTGTGTTGACATTTTATAAAACCATTATTATAATCGTTATTGTAATAGCAAATTTGTTCAGCGCTCATTCTGACACAAAATAGGGCTGTGCAAAATGTTCCGCAGTATGGTTTTAAACTCGTCCAGCTCCATGGTGACGCAAGCAAGGTTAGATCTGTGAGGTGGAGATCCCGTTCATAGTAAGCATGCGTGTTTATAAAAGTATTGTAGCGTTCAGGTGTAAGGAAACATGCCAAATTTCTTCCGGTTGTTTATTTTCTGAACACAAGGACAACCGTAGGCCGTTACCAGTGCCAAAACAAGGGCAAACGAGCAAAACAACAGCAGTCTCAACGCACTAAAGTCTCCAGTCTCCAAAACAAACCAGTAACTGACACATAAAACCTTCACATCAACTCGTCGGCATAGCAACCAAGTGTCACATTCAAAAGCAATTACAGGAACAACAAGAACGATCCAAGGTGTCAACTCTGAACTAAACACAAAATACCATTATCATTACAGTATTTTTGAGCAATAAAAGCACATGTAATTGAATGAATGCAATCAATTCCCATAATTAATGCATGAAATATATGTTTAATGCTGTAAGGTATAACAAGGACATGTAGACAATAAGATAACACCTATGTTCTGGTCTTTTGGTTCTTATCTGTAGCCCCTCTTACCAAGGAATGTGTGACCCCTTCTTTGAGAGGTTTATAAAACAGTCACCTTGTACAATTTTGCCTAAAGTTTCTTAATGTGTAACGCCATGCAGACCAGAAGAAGACCCTCCTCACAAACACATACACTGAGAGACACTATAAAAGTTGTTAACATGCACATCTCAGAACTCTCTTTTTTCCTTTTCTGCGAGTCTGTTGCTTCATTGTTCACTTTACCTGTGTGGAACTTATTAAACCCTTCTGACTTTATGCTTTAGTATCTTGGTCGTCTTTGATGCTTACACCAGAAACGAACATTCTTACAATGCCAATATTCAAGGAAAAGTAATATCTTCCATGGAGGCAAACAGTTGATGGTCTTGATGGTCCCTCACTTTTTAAGTCCATAAACCATTGCCAGACTCATCGAAATCATTTCTGTCATCAAATCACATTCCATACTGCTGCATGCTCACGGTAACATGTCCGGACATGTTCCTCATTACCTAGTTTAATTGCCGGTAAATAGCGAGCTGCACCAGATCAGAGTATGGGGAGCACTGAGGCTGGTTTTTAAAGCTCCAAATCATAAAATACCAACGCAAATGCACCCAAGAACATGTTTAAATAGCAATAACAGTATGAATAATGCATTATTTATATATATATATATATATATATATATATATATATATATATATATATATATATATATATATATATATATATATATATATATATATATTTTGTATGATTTTGAATATTGCTCAAATAATCATCAATATAAGTTTTTCTTTCCTATAATGATTAGTGTTGGCATAATACTAAAATTTCAAACTTGAGTTCAGTACTAAGGAATTGACTCAACTGATACTCAATAGTAAAAGCCAAAGTTAAATCTGTCAGCTGGACAAAAAGTTCTAGGAGTGAAGAATATTGTCCATTTGATAGATTTAACTTCGGCTTTTACTATGGATCAGACCTGAACAACTGAGAGATTACGCAGACAGATACTCAATACCGATTCTGATACCATGGTGATAATAAAAAACACTCTTTCTTTAGACAATAGAATGTGATTTTCAACATTTAATGGTAGTACTTTCTTTTAAATTCCCATGTGGCCCTATATCGGTGTAATCCCTCAGTCGTCCAAGCAGTTTCCATAGTGATCCATGGGAATAAACTAGTCTGTGTGTCTTATACTTGATCTGATACAGCTCAGGATCATTCAGGTTCATTTCTTTCTCTCAAGGTTCATTTCTTAGTATCGATACCTGCTCAAATGAGGATCTAGTTTCGATACTAGTTTTTTGGTTTTGATTAGTAGGCCTATCTCATACCTCATATAGCCGCCACACTCAAATACACCAAAACCCCAATATGAGAAAATGGAGAAAACAAACCCTTCAGCAGTTATTAACTTTGGTCAGCACAAAATGAGATTGACAGCTGCTGTAATAAACTCTTGGGCTACACACATGGGGTCAACTACATTCACTGTTAATATTCTTCCATAATCGCCGGCGCACACTGACCAGACCGACGCCATCTTGTTTTTGTTTGTATTGTGAGATTGTGTGAGTGTGGCTCGTGAATAGGAGCAGTAATGAGAATGCTTATCGTCCCTCTCCAGTCTTCTGCTGCGTATTAACAAGCCCTGGATCCCACAGGTGAGCGGCCCAAAGCCCCACTGTCCCCGAACACAACACAATCGCGCCAAAAGCAGGATTAGCCCGCAAATGGTGTGTGCGGTGGCAATCAGTGTAGAGGCAAAGTTTGGAATATGTGCAGGCGGAATACAAATTAAAACGTAACCACGCTAAAATGACAGATGCGAGTGAATGAAGGCGAGCAGTGAAACCAAATGAAATAATACCCAAAAGAACACCCTAATTAGAAAACAAAATAGGAAACACCGAAGACTAGAATCCTGAAACCAGTCCAGAATGTTTCCGACCTTTTAAAAGCTGGACTGCTTAACTTTCCGGGTTACTGGTGTTCCAGGAAATTCTGCTCCTCCTGATTTCATTTCAGTTAAATTAGAAGAAGCTACTACATCTACTTCATGATGAGTTATATAAACACAATTTAAACACTATATATGCTCGTGATGATGCTATTTACTATTTACAACACAGAATACATGCTTAAAATTCATTAAAAAGTACAAAAAAATTAAGAATTAAACCATGTTCTGTGCTCTCATGCTAATTTTTAAAAATACTCATAATGAAATCAAACTTAGATGGATGATTAAGTGTAGTGCATTACAACTCTATGGGGAATACATTTTTTAACACAGCAAATACTGTATATTCACTGAACACAATGGATTAAAATGTTTAAATAGACACTCCCCCTTCAGAGCGCTATCACAACACAATCAGCGTACATCCCGCTCATGAAACTACTGCACATCACACCAGGTTTGTTAAGTTGTACTGTATCGTTTTGTATCCTGTTTTATTTTTTTAAATGGTCGCGCAGGAGTGTGGGTGACGTAGGCTTGTGAGATGAGTCTTGAGAGATCGCTAGATTATTGAAACATGCATGGATGGCATATAAAACATCTTCAGGCATGTTTTGATGAGGGGACAAAGTTATAACATGGTAGAAAACTCCAAAAAGTTGATTTAGAGCAATTCCACCCATTTTATATAATACGGTGGAACATGTCAAGCAAAAAAAACAAGTGGCAGAAAAGTTACATGGAATTACTACAATCAAAAAGTACAGAAATATACTTTATAGTCTTATTTTTTCCATTTTTACTTTTATTAAAAACAATATACACAGTGTTCAAATTTTGCCCATCTTCAAAACAGCAAATACTCTGCTCACCTCATTAGTTTTCATCCACTGATTTAGACCAGACTGTTTTGAACTGTGGGGAAAGAGGCAAACAGGATGCGCAGGGTGAGTCAGGGTCCAATAAAACACAACTCCCGGTGGTGTTTTGCAATTAACAGCCCTGTACCTGACTTAAAAATAGAACTAGTTCATTTTAAACGGTTTGCAGTTGTCCAAAGTTATTCCTCACTTACCTTATGCATTCAGAGCATCCTAATTATTCACCACAATGAGGTTATAAGCACTTTTCACAACTCTCAAGAGGCCAGAGCGAAGTTTTGCCATCACAGTAAGCTAAAGCCAGCAACAAATAGTATGCTAATGTACACTTCCTGATTATTAAACAATGAAATGCTTTATAATTAAATAATTCTGACCTCAAGAGATGCTCATACAATATATCTGTACAGGGGCAACACCATAGACTGTATATATAAATGGGCATAGCTAACGTGCTAGCTGTCACGTTCCAAATAGGAATTGATCATAGGCGCACTTCCAGCTCCATTGACTCTGGCTCCAATTCACTTTACATTGAAAAATAGTCACTCCTCTCTCTGTAACTTCTGCAGTGAGCCTTGTCATTTTGGTCTTAAAATGTTCGTATTAACCCGCTCTACATGATGCTGGGGTTTATATTTCACTATTTTGTCCATGAATCTACATATGAACATTAATAACAGACAAATCAAGCTCCTTCTTTTCCCAAGGTCGCTCCCACTAGCATTAGCAACAGGTTTGATTGACAGCATTGCTAAGCATCCGCTCTGTGCTAAACCAACGGTGCAGGTGGGAAGGGGCAACTCCAAATTCACCCCATAACTGTTAGCCTCAATGAGCTTAATTTGACTGGAGCTGAACGCCATGGGTGACGTCACACTCACTTAATCCACTTCTTTATACAGTCTATGGGTGAGACACATATGCTAGAATATATGGGAAAAATCAGGTACAGGACCATTAATTACGTTTGTGTTTCTGGGATTAGTTATGGTTGTCTATATCTCCATCTGTGGTCCCTCATCGAAATAAGCCTGTGGAGCAGTGTTGTGATGCTGGACGTGTTTCATTCAGACTGGGCATAGTGAAAAACCAGCTCTGACTGCTGATAAGAAAGGTCAGAATACACAAGAAGCCACGAGGGCTCAGTGTAAGAATGGAGAGGGAATCATAGGGCTGCACAAAGAATCACAGTTTGAATCTTTGCAACAGCTAGGCAAGGCAAGGTAAGGCAGGTTTATTTGTACAGCACAATTGGTACAGAGTGATTAAAAGTGCTTTACAGAATAAGAAAGACATAAAAACATTAAAAGCACAATATAAACAAATGAAAACATAAATAATATAATATAAAAAATATAAAATTGCAGAATAAAAACCTAAAAGCTAAACAGAACCGTTTTGAGCCTGAATTTAAACATTGTCAAAGTAGAGGCCTGTCTCAAAGGCAGGTTTTAGCTGCATAAAACTGAAATGCTAATTCCCTATGTTTAGTCCTGACTCTGGGCACCAGCAGGAGGCTGGGACTAAACCAGGACTAATCCAGAACTAAACCAGGATTAAACCAGATCTAAAGCAGGACTATATCAGGACTAAACCAGGAGGCCGGTCCCTGAGGTCCTGAGAGTACGAGATGGTTCTTTTGGCACTAACATGTAGGAGATGTACCTAAGTGCTACGCCATGGAGAGACTTGTTCACAAGCAGAGCTGCTTTAAAGTCTGTTCTCTGAGCCACAGGAGCCAGTGCAGAGACCTGAGCACAGGACTTATGTGCTTGTACTTCCTGGTTCTAGTCAGGACCGGAGCAGCAGCGTTCTGGACGTACTGCAGCTGTCTCACATTGAGCAGGCCATTACAATAGTCTAAGCTATGACTTGAAATAACTAAATAACTAAATATCTAAATGTGTCTAGATGGGGTCTTGTTAAAGGGGATGTACTTGACGTATTCATGTAACAGAACAATTTATTTTGCCTCAGTACAGATAAGCAGCTAAAAAAAAGTTTCCAATTACCTCCATTATGCATTCATTGGCCCCTCACTCATGTGCCCACCACATTCACACCAGGCAAGCTTTATGAAGTGTCTTGCCTAACAGCACAATGACAGTTTGCACTAGACCCACTGCTGTCCCACTTTGGCACCTGGTAAAAATGAGGGATGAGTGGTCTGATATTGTTAAACGCCCTGGACTCTGATTCGTTGGATAGTTTCATGCCAAAAAATGTATACCACGATTTCCTTGGAGCCAGATCACATTTTATATTTTATGTTCATTCGCATAAACATAGTATCTTACTATCTATCTTCTTCTGATAGTTCACACTTCACTGTGATTGGTTGAGTTCATGTCACTCAGTGATGGCATTGCTGAAGCTAACCAATCAGAAGAGTTGGTGGGGAAATTGTCTTTCTTTGAGCATAGAGCTGCATTCATGAGGACATTTGTAAATCATGATGTGATCTATCTGCTTGTGTTGGTCAAAACTTCACAGGGATGAGATCACAATACAGTTTTTATCACCATATCACCCAGCTCTAGTCTCATGCTCTCTGGACTCTTTCACACATTCTGGACTCTGATTGGTTGAACAGTTTAACACTCTCTGGTCAGTACAGCCACTCACCAAACCCACCAGCTCTCATTCATTTCCTCTGCAGACTGGTGCAGGGAGGCAGTTAGTGGAAATGCTGAGATGAGCGTCAGGATACAGATGGCACAAGTGTAGGAAAGTTGAACTGAAGTCAACTTTAAGCAAACAAAGCAATATTACCAAGGTGGAAGCCAGTCAGTGAACACGTTTGGACAGTTGAAAGGCATTGGTCAGGGCACAAACTCACTCCTAATCACCCCATCCTACGTTTACTTAATTTGGAGCTGATAACACCACTAGAGCAAACTGAGCAAAGAAAGGCCATTTTGTCACTCTTTGTCTGAATCATAGACTGTATAAAGAAGTGTGAGATCACCCAATCGGCTCCAGCCAAATGAAGCTCATCAAGGTTGGTAGTTATAGGGGTGAATTTGGAGCCAAGATCCATATTTGGAAATTCAAGCGTAGCAACCAAAAATCCAATCAGAAGTGAGGCTGTTGAAGGTGACGACCCTTTCAGCTTGCACCTCTGGTTTGGCAGGGGGCGGGCGCTAAGCAACGCTGTCAATGAGCCTCTTGCTAACACTAGCAGGAGCGACCTCTGGGAAAGAAGGCACCTGATAGGTCTGTTATTAATGTTCATATCTTGATTTATGAACAAAATAGTGAAATAAAAAACAGGATCATGTAAAGTGGGTTAATATGAACATTTTAAGACAAAAATTATGAGTCACAGCAGTTAGAAAGGGAGGTGACAGTTTCTCAACAGAAACTGAACTGGAGCTGGAGAGTCGATGGAGCTGAATCACGCTCATGCTCCCTTCATATTGGGAAATGCATTTATATAAACAGTCTATGGTCTGAATGCACGCTGACAACTTGTATACTGGTCAGGATCTCTGCACTCTGATTGGCTGGATTGGTGTGAAATGCAGCTGTGGCCCTGGCAGTGAACCAGCTCCAGTGTTGTCCACAGATGACATGTGGACAGAAGGACAGGAGCAGAGGACACACGCCCTAACAGGATTGTAATGGTGCAGAGTTCAGAGCAGCTGAGGGGACAGGGAGGAGGAGGGGAGGGCACGGGCATCACGCCTGTCACGCTCTTCTGACTGACAACCAACGTAATAAAAAGTATATTTTCATCTATTTATACTAAAATGCCACAGTGCTATGTGTTATAGTGAGAAGAAACAAGATAATGAAGCATGTTTTGTTTGTTTGTTCATTTGAAAAAAATATTAAAGAGGATCTATTTTACCTCTATGGAGAAGTAACTGCTAAAACCTAACATATTTAGATTACCATGTTGCAATTTATTCTTTTGAAAATGCTATATTCGCCAAAAACAATGTATTAACATGTTTTATAAGTTTCACTTTTGTCTTTGATGCTCCCTCCTTTTGCTCTCTGCACTAAGTCACTCCCCCTTCAGAGCGCTATCACAACACAATCAGTGTGCATCATGCTAATGAAACTACTCACACCAGGTTTGTCAAGTTGCTGTGTACAGTTTTTGTATATTTGGAGCATGGCTGACGTAGACTTGTGGGTGAAGCATTGGACAGAATCTTCATGCTGAATGTAAGGAGGGTTCAAATGGGGCCTGGGAGAGATCCCTAAATTACTCAAAGTTGCACAGATAACATATAAAACCTCTTCAGGCATGTTTTTCGATGAGGGTACAGCATTACAACATGGGAGAAAGGAAAAAAAGCATAATACCTCCTCTTTAAGAAAAAAGGAACTAATTCATGATACCCCTAGTAGGGTTTTGAATAAGGGACATATGACACTGAGCTAATAATAAACATACCTAAGTATATGTCACTAGGTCTCATCTGGAGGCAAAGGGCGGATTTTCAGACTCAAGAGTTTCTCTCTATGAAACTCATGTCTGCAGACTAAGCCAACTTGGTGCAGAATGTTTCCATGTGTTTTCCCATTCCACTCTTTCAGTATTTTAGTCTTTTAGTTTCTAGTGCAGAAGGGTGGACACAGAACTGGACTGGACTTATGCCCTGTGATGTGACAAGACATAATGCAAATGTACTATTTGAAAATCAAAGTCACATTCAGGCACCCTCTATGTGACCAAGCATGCTTTGGGCATTGCAGTATCTTTTTAAGCCTAACCACTAAAAGCTAAATAACACTATGCACAAGCTTCAACTGATGAAGTGTCTGCAGTTGAAGCTGACTGCAGTTAACATAAAGACAAAGGCCCCAGCTGTTGCTCTTTTTAGTGGGCCTCCATCACTGATGTATACATGAGAATTATAGTGTGAGATGTTTTAATCTAATGGGACTGAACATAATAATACACAAAATCGTTTTGTTTTTTTTTTGTTTTTTTTTAGCTTTCTAGCATCCATGCATATTTTAGCGATCTTCTTATGGTTAGCTGCAAGATTTTGTCCAATGCTTAGCCCACAAACCTAGGTCACCCATGCTATCACATGACAATTCTCCATAAATATCCAAAAACATGATACAAAGCAACTTGACAAACCTGATGTGATCTGCAGTAGTTTCATTAGCAGGATGCACGCAGACTGTGTTGTGATGGCGCTCTGAAGGGGGAGAGATTTAGCGCAGAGAGCAAAGGGAGGGGAGACTTGAAAGTCAACCTTATAAAACATGTTAATCCGTTGCTTTCGGCGAATATACCATTTTCAGGTAACATGGTGATTTAAATATGTTATGTGTTAGCACTTAACACCCCATAAGAAGTAAAATACCCTAATCTTTAAATTAAGTACAGCAAAAATAAACATTGTCGTATATAAATCGTACATGGGGCTGTACTTTTGATCTTCACTATAATATAAAGCCCCGACGTGACCACTCTGAAGGAGTAAATCAAATCTTCTTGATCCTCGCCCTGACAGAGAGAGCGCACTGCAGCAGTCAGCAGATCCTGGGCAGCTCATGGATAAGTCAGACGGTTGCCGATGGGAACAGGCCTGATGATGAATAAAGCATCTATCCCAACATCAAAGCGTTGGCTCTGCGGGGGGCCCGAGACACCCGTGCGAGCTGGGTGTCGAGCATGTGTTCACAGGCCTTTAAAGGGTGCGTGTGTGGGGAGAGAGAGCCAGTGAGTGAGGGTGGAGGTGGTGCTGGGGGGTCCATATCTCAGGCTTCTTCAAACGCTCCGAGCCGCACATCCAAAGTCCTGCCCAGGGCTGCTTTGAAGCTCGTCGATACCGCAGCGTGATGATGTCATACGCCACAGAGCCGAGAGGGGGGCGCAGCCATCAAACATCCACCATAACCGAGACAACAACAGCACAAAGATGGCTCCTTCGACGGGACGCCCACCGGCCCGCCATCCTGCCCGCCACCCTGCCCACCTGCCCCAGACCACAGCGGGACCGTGTGGCAGGTGCGCCCGGGCCCCTCTCCGCCATCGCCCTATCCAGAGACAGGACGACCCAGAAGAAGCTCCATTGTGGATCAACCGAACGCCGCACGATCAGCTCCCCGTCTCTCCGCCTCCAACGCCGCACCGCCAAGATGTCTGCCGAACGACATCGCCGCTCGCCAATTACCTCTTACACCGCGGCATTCTTTTTCATAACACATTTTGGACGTGTTTCTTTCGCTGTTTGCTCCTGGCCTTTCATCCTGCTCTTTTGGCTGCTAATATAGGCCTCCTTTCGCCATCAAAGGCAGCACATCAATTGCCTTGACTCCCAAGTGTATGTGCGGGGCTGAGGAGGAGAAAGGGGAATCGCACCAACATCAAGGCCGCCTTTTCATGTCGCGTTTGGGCTCGGGCTTTTTCATCACCTTTTCGCATCCTTCTCCAAAAAGCATCCAGCTCTCTCCATCATCGCCGCCATCGCTGAAATATGGATGAGGCCTGTTTGTGGACGCGCCGATATTGGAATTACGGGAATATGCTGTAGTTTTTGTAGTTTGGATGTGAGCTATCAAGCCATGGTGCTGTCTCTGTGATGACAATACGTGAAACAATATTTGAATAAGCAGCAGGAGGGCCGCGGGCTAATCCACTGTGGCTAATCCAGTCTTGGTGCGGGCCATATTGGTTGGTGGTGTATTGAGCTGCATCACAATACACATCAGCAGGACGCCATGGCAGAAGGAGTGACACTGGAGCGCAGGCTGGGGCAGGACTGGGGCAGGATTGGGGCACGGCAGGGGCAGGTCGGCCCTCACTCAGCCCGACACAGCGCACCACAGACGAGATGACAGGAGCAGAGGAACTGGAAGAGATGGAGGTACAGAGCAAGTCCATTTTATAAAACGTGCTTAGGTTTGTAACTTAAAGGCCGAACGAATTCTCTGACGGATAACGAGAGTGCAGTCAGATCATGTTTGCATCCAGGAGAGAGGAGATTAAATATAATTTTATAAACTAAAACAAGAATCATAATCATAATCATCATCGCCTTTAGAGGCCTAAACTGTGAGGATAGAGTATTCTGAACAACATGAGGCCGGAATTTTACTTTTCTTGAAATCTTTCCAGTTTGCAAATGGAAACAATTTAAATGTAAATATTTGGTGAATTTGTCTCTTTTTTTCTATTGCATTTGGTCCATAAAGTGATATAAATCAAGTGTTCAGTACCAGCCAATGGAGAATCACTGTAATTCCCAAAACAGAAACAAAGGGAAAAAAGCACTGAAGCAAAAAAAGAAAAAAAAAAGAAAAAAGATATTGAGTTATTTGTATCAAGAAAACGATGTGTATTAAAAAAAACAATACACCTGTTATCCTCCTTAATATCTAAACAAAAAATACATACTATATATATAAATTAGATAGAATGCATAAAATATGACAGTGAACATAAGACTATGATGATTACTGGCATATTAACACCTCTCTCTGTGATTATTATTTACAGCCCTTTGTGTTTTCGCTCACAACAATCTAATAAATATATGGGGTCATAAGAGATGGTGGTCCGGTCTATACAACTCTAAAAGGAATTCACAGTTTTTGACAAATAAAACTAAACACAAAAACCCATGAATGATAAAGCTCCATTATGTGTCAGGGATTAGCTCTACAGACTTGCTCTATTAAACTTGACTCAACAGACACGATTCAGTTTTTGTGATTGAAAACCGCCAGCAGCTGTCTGGAGCGTTTGTGAATAAAACAATTTCACCCGAGAGAAAGACATTAGACTTGATGCTAATTTTTGTTTCATGTGAATATTTGCAGTAAATAAAACATGTGCTTTGTGACACTTAAATAGGCAAATTCTATTGTAGATTCTGACCTGCCTCTGGTTCACATTTAAAGAATGTGGCATCATATGGACTGTGTTAGACGTACGCCTACACTGAACATACATGTAGCTCAAAATCCCACTTTTGGTTTATGTGCACTATGCTGTCTATTGATACTTTGCAGCCGATGTCTTCAACATTCTCTGGGGGTGTGATGCTAACTTAAGGCACTACTCTGTCAGAAGCTCTATTAAGCTTTAATCATTGTTTTAACACAATCTGACCAGAAAAAACTGACTTTGGCACAGCAGCTGAGCTGATTTGTGCTGTTAAACAAGTCTCTCACACATAAAATTACAGTCACAAGCTACCTAGCATTAGCCAACAGTTTTTCAGTCAAACCTTTTTTTTGAAAATTACCTAAACACCTAAACAGGACCATGAACCCTCGGACTGATCTCAAGCTCCTGAAAATGTGTTGTTTTAAATCCATTTTGCATTTTTCTTGAGTTCTCAGACCATCTTGAAACATTTTTGACCGTGTTTGCTGTGTGCATTGTGTTACCATGGTAACTGCTGAACATTCCGCCATAGACATCCATGAAGAACACCCCCAGCGTCATGTCACTGCAAAGTATGTATATGTCTGTACATAGGCCTAAGTGGACAGTCTGTGCACTGGTTGTGTGTCTTCTTGGTCGGGGTTGTCTTGGGTTAATGCTGTGACAGAGCAGTGAGGGGCCCATAATGAAGATTTCAGAGAGTGAGGCCCCTGGAGATAAGCCGCTCCTGACAGGCGCGTGTGCAGACGCCTAAATCTGCTCTGGCAGCTGGAACAAAGGGCCCCCAGCGAGGACAAAAAGCCCGCCACCATGGCCCTTAGGAGTATCCAGAGACACTTACAGACACCCAGAGGCACTGAGAGACTCCCAGAGACACCCGGAGACACCCAGAGACACCCAGAGACACTTACAGACACCCAGAGGCACTGAGAGACTCCCAGAGACACCCGGAGACACCCAGAGACACCCAGAGACACTTACAGACACCCAGAGGCACTCAGAGACACCCAGAAACACCTACAAATACTCAGACACCTATAGACACCCAGAGACACCCGGAGACACCCAGAGACAGTAAGGGTCTGCCCACTGCTCCTACATCCTGACAATAATATGGAGGACAATGGGGTCTGATGATTTTTGAAGTGTGAAAATGATAATATGACGCAGAACACATGGGCCTGTCATGACAACTAATTTTGAAGCTCGATATATCACTGTAGTAAATATAGACGATAAACGATAATACTGAAACAAATTTATGCCTCTGACACAACAACCCAAGATTTAAACCACAAAAAAAACATGCACTGCAATAGATAAACAACAAAATGAAACACTTTAGTACTTAGTTTGCATCTGTAATGTGTCAAGAAAGAATAGAAATAATTAATTCAACATTCTACAGCTTAAATATTACCGTATATTGACAAAAAATAACCTTAGGTTTCCCAGTAGTATTGTTCCATCTGTCATATATTGACCAATAAGTCGATATCGTGATTATTGTGACTAAAAAATACTAAAAATACTACTAAATACTAATACTAAATAGGACTAAAAATACATTATTCTAGTTCAGTTGTAGGGGTTCGAGAT
Organism: Periophthalmus magnuspinnatus; assembly: GCF_009829125.3. Taxonomy (NCBI): domain Eukaryota; kingdom Metazoa; phylum Chordata; class Actinopteri; order Gobiiformes; family Gobiidae; genus Periophthalmus; species Periophthalmus magnuspinnatus. Next base: position 7,073,900 of record NC_047126.1, on the reverse strand, counting down.
TAATCACAATTTAATTGAAATTACAATTTGAACGGACTTGATTAGCAAATCAAAGGCTGTTTTTGAAGTACCATCATTTTCTTCATGAACAACCAAACCTCTGTCTTATTCTCCATAAAACTGTTTCCATCCGTACAAACATAATTACATACATAGTTTGCCAGTTCATATTTCATTTTTGTTTATTCTTCTCTTTGACTTGTGAACTTTGAGCATAATCCTGTTATTAAAACATAAATCACAAATCGAATCCCAATCACAATGATTGTCAAAAATATCACTATTAGATATTTTTACCAAATCATTCAGCCCCAGGCAGTTCTTTTCTAACTTTTCGTACAAAGAACCACCACCAAAAAAGATTTGGATTTCCAAGTACCACCGGATCTAAATCAGGTCTATAACAGGACTACTCCAGGTCTAAGAAGGCTAAGGAGACACTACAACCAAATCTACTAATCTTTTAATTTTTTTGTTTTTTGGTCACTTTGTCCTCTGCACCAAAGATAATAATTTAAGATATTTAATTGAATCCACTTGCCTCCATAGAGTTACATGGGACACTATAATTTCAAAGGTCGTTTTCTAAAAAAGCATTTTCCCACATAGGGACATAAGGATCAGGCCTTAAAGCTGCATTCATGCTAAATGAATGAATGAATGAATGAATGAATGACTGAAAGCTAATTTGCTATGCCTCAAAATTTGCATTAGCATTAGTACTGAGACACCTCTTTCTAACCACAGAAGTGTCCTCCGGTGAAGTATTCATTTTATTTGTGTAGTATTTAACATGTTGTCAGTGACATCCACCTGCAGCTCCCAGTCCACTGCCTGATCTTTAAATATTGATTCCTTTGTGACTGTATAAAAAAGTAAACAAAAGTGCAGTGGAAAAACCCAATAAGCTGGTAAATGCATTTATGACACTCTAATTACAGAATACTTACAGAATATTTTAGAGCTAATGACTTTAGTCATTAGCACTTCAAAATCTCTTTTGGTTTAACATTAGGCTAACTCAGAATTATTCTTATATACGCACTGAAAATAGGTCATCGGAGTGGTAGTATGCTAATGTGTGTTTTAGGTCAAATAGATGCAAGTAAAGGTTGCGTTAGGTCAGGTAAACTCGACGGGAGCATGTGTGTCCTCATGCTGCAGTCTGTGTTGGGAGGAGGTGGTGTACCCATCTGAATTTGAACAGACCTCATGATAGCTCTCCACCTCAGTACTATTCCACTACTGTAGTACTATTCCACTACTACCCCAGCACTTTGTTTGGATGCATTACTAAAATGTCATTTGAGTATATATATATATATATATATATATATATATATATATATATATATATATATATATATATATATATATATATATATATATATTCATTACTGCCGATATCATCCACCCCTGGACTTCTCTACACCCTTAGTACTATTCCAAAGCAACACAGTACATTACTAGTACAACACAGCAAAGTTTGGTCGCTCATCCAAGAGACTCAGTTCTGGTCAGATCGCTGGTGGACACTGCCTTATATTTATCTGAAGGGAGAAACTAACTAATCTGACCAGAACTGAAGAAGCCGCTTGGATGCCCAGCCAAAAATCTTCACTTTAACACTTTTGTTGACAGAAGTGAATTTTTCATTTGCTCTGGATCATTCCTGAATGACTGAGGGATTACACGAACATAATAGTACAACATTACACTAGTACCACTCCACTACTACACTTAGTAAGAAAATGGCCTTGATATTACCATTTTTCACATGTATGAAAGTTGATGAGATTGGCCACTTAACTGAGATTGGCCCAAGAACACACACTTCTTCAATACTTAACTCAGATCTGAGTCTCATCACTGGTGAATTTCTCCGAGGTCAGATAAGTGTGATTGGCAGGTGGATTAGCCAATCAGGGACACACGTGTACAAGGCGGGGTCTACAGTGTGTCGCGCAACGTTACACACAGAGGAGGCGGGATCTACGAATCCTGCTGTCAAAATACAAACATCATAGGCAGAGTAGTCAGATCCACTGACCCACAGGTAGGTGGTGCAATTCCAGATCCCACAGGTGAATGCTGTCATTGTGTCCTTGGGCAAGACACTTAACCCACCTCGCTCCCAGTGTCTGTGTGCACTGGTGTATGAATGTGTGTGAGGTTCCTTGATGTAAAGCGCTTTGAGTGCCCTGAAGGTGAAAAAGAACTCTATAAAAGTGTGACCATGTGTGACCAAAGAGCATTGGTCCTCCATACTGATGCAGAGGGCGCTGACCCTGGGCAGATGCTAGTGCATGTACAGAAGTGTCCAGTAGAGGGCGCAACAGCCTGAGGGGAGCCAGTGTGGAGTGTGTGTTAGAGCAGTGAGACTAACACACACATAATCCAAACACAGACAGTTGACAGTGGACATGGAGATTGAGGCTTTTGCATTTGCTGCTTTTAATGAGCATCATATCTGGTATAGCAGCAGAAAATGCAATATTATAATAGCAATCGTTTAAAGCCTGATCAAGTAACTTTTTTATCCAAAATATGCACTAAATTAAAAGTGCTTTTTTCCTTTATTCTGGATGCTTTTCTTGCACTGAAAAACATTGTCCTCCCTGTGAGCGGACTTGCATCTCCACAAACCTGACTCTTACTTCGCTTGTTCTGCCTGTTTGCATGGATATGTTGCTCCTTTGGCAAAACTATTCCTCAGCATCTATCTCCATGGAGACTGTTTAAAAGTAAGGCCTTAGCTTTGTATTCCCATGGAATTATGTAGGTAATGCATGACCTCCAGAAAAGTTACACAGTGTTGCTTTAGTACATATAATATATCACTGAGATACTTCTGAGATATCATTATAACTAATTAGGCATTAATATTATTATTATTATTATTAGTATGTGTGCATACATTGAAAAGACAAATGGTAGTTTTCAGGGACTTGGTATTAGCCTCTTCCTTTTTATTCACAATTTTTCCTCTTTTCTTATACACACACAGAGGAAGCGGTCTCAGATACTTTCTCTCCAGTGTGGTGAAGTAAATGAACCTTTAAATTAGCCATTAACCTAGTAATTTCTAAAACTCGCACAACTTTTGGACGCTCTTCATTTCAGTTCTCTGCAGCAAGTGACTGGAACCACCTACAGTAAACTTTAAAACTTGGTTGATTTTTACCACTGCTGACTTTGAAAAATGCACTCCAGAGTATTTTACAAGGTCTCCGTACATGGTTTGAACTCTTTTATATTTTTAATTTGCAAATGTTTCACTGTCTCATGTTCTGATTCACTGTTTCACGTTATGATTGATGTGTGTGTGTTTGTGAGTGTATTCTGTGATGTTTTATGCTGCCTCTTGGTCAGGTCATCACTGCAAATGATCTCAATAGACTTACCTTGTGAAAGTATCCACTTTCCACTCTAAAATCTACTTAAGTAAAGTACATATACCTAAAAATTTCACTTAAGTACAGTACTTTACAACTTCGTTACGTTCCACCACTGGCTATTCTGCATAAAAACAGCTAACCCTGTAGTTTAGATCTGTACAAATGTTCTGAAATGTGATTCTTGTATTAGTGTGTCAGTTTTTCATATTTGGTTAGTGAATTTTGAACAGAATGTTATATTTGAAACGTAAATCTAATCAGAATTGGTTGTCAGAATAATCGCAATTAGATACATTTTCCTCAGATTTCATTCAGAGGAAGTAAAAACACTGTATATAACCACAGTGCAGAGTTAATCATGCTCGTGTTGTCATTGTGCATCCTGTCTGCCATCACAGTCCTCAAAGGGTCATAATATAGACGCAGAGCTGCTGAGACAATAGAAACGGCACTAACAGGCAGAGGAGTGAGTGCAGGTCCCCCGTGGGTGCTGACCTTTGCTGGGCTCAAACACACACACACAGCGCACACACACACACAGCACACACGGACGTAGCACTTAGCTCTTAGCAGGCTCATTAGAGATTCATGCCCCCTTGTGGCTCTAGACCTCCTCACAGCAGCACAAAGGTCAGCCTCATCTGTTCTCCGTTCTGTGTGGGTGTGTGTGGGTGTGTGTGTGCGCGTGTGGGTGTGTGGTGTCAGGAGACGTCACAGCAGCAGCCTGTTGTACACCTAATCCCTGTGTGTGTGTGTGTAGAGCATAACAGGTGGATGGATATCTATCACATTACGAGGACTAAAATCTTGGGTTGTCAAGAGTGTCAAAAATCAGATACTAATTGATAGGAAAAGTAGACTCAAAACTACATACTCATTTGCGCAGGTGTCAATACTAAAAAAAGTCACATTCACAAACCAGAAATGAAGCTTTTCTGAATAGCTTTAGAATGATCTTGAGTCACATAGACTGGTACACGCTCATGGACCACTATGGACGACTGAGGAATTACACAGATATAAGGCCACATGGGAGTAGAAAAGAAAGTACTACCATTTAATGTTGAAAATCACATTCAACTGATCTAAAGAAAGAGTGTTTGTATTATCATCGTCGTATTAGAATGGTATTGAGTATATATCATGAGAACTCCAATACATGCTCACATAATCAGGTCTCATATATCACTCCCACAGATGGTGAACAGGAACCAGTTTTCTACATCAATAACATGTTTTTCTCCTACAAAATGTCTAAATACAAAATGTGCAAATGTTGAAAATGATCATTTCAATTTTAGCTGCAATGGGTAAAACAATACTAAATAATGCACGGCACAAACCTGATATGATGCGCAATAGTTTCATTAGCGATTGTGTTGTGATAGCGCTCTGAAGGAGGAGTGACTTAGCATGGAGTGCAAAGGGAGGGGAGACTCAGAACGTCAAAAGCGAAACTGAAACTAATTACACATGTTAATACGTTGTTTTTGGTGAATATTTCATTTTCAAAACAATAAAAAGTAACATGATGATCTAAATACGTTATGTGTTACAATTAATACTCCATAGAATTAAAGTACTCCTTCTTTAAATATTACTGGCTAATGGAGTGTTTTGTTGTGACATCTGAAACCTTGCAATGGATTAAAATAGGTTAAGGTCAGGATTTAGGTTAAGCGAGCAGCAGGTTAAGGTTGGAATCAGTCTACAGGAAAAGAAGGAAAGTCAATGTGATGTCCTCAAAAAGCATGCAGACCCAACATGAGTGTGTGCGTGGGTGTGTGTGTGTGTGTATGTGTGTGTGTGTGTGTCTAAGGGCCACGCTGGGCTGAGGAGTCCAGGAAACATTTAGATTCTGTCTGGCAGCTCTGAGAATCTACAATGCCAGAAATCATTATCACTGACAATATCTCACTTAACAGACATGCTTATTAGTTTAGCAAGAAGACAAACATCGATTTTAAAGAGCGCACATGGAACTTTTTAGGTGAAGATGCCGTCACCTACTTATCTCTCTGGAAATGTTATTGCTGCTATGCCTGAAATTTTTCACAGTATGATGGTAAATTTATGTATTTTTTCATTTGTACCAAAATCCTACTTGTATCACCGAATAAGAAAATAAAACTGACATGCACGAATCACTGCAAATACAACTTTGTGTGAGTAAATGGTGAGGGGAGACAACAATAACATGACAGGGCTCCAGACTAACAATTTCAGTTTAAGTAACAATAAGGGCTTTTCATTTATTATAAATTTGACCAGTTAAGTCTATTGGGAACATCTTCTCATTTGCAGTGATGACCTGGCCAAGAGGCAGCATAAAACAGCACAGAATACACTCACAAACACACACATCAGTCATAAACTGAAACAGTGAATCAGAACATGAGACAGTGAAACATTTGCAGATTAAAAATGTAAAAGTGTTACTTTTGCCCAGATATATAATGTATACTCTACTTGTTTTCTTTAATAAATGTAGTATAAACTAAATATTTAAAGACACACAAATTGTATTTATTCATAGTTGTTTATTTGACTAAATAACATGAATTATTTAAGTTAAAACTGAATGAGTTGAAACCTATACGTTTAATTAGTAAAATGTTATTAATATTAACGTTTAAAACTAGTTAGAGTGAGAGGTCTGTGCTTTTAAGGATCTTTACAGTTCCTTATGGCACAGTGTAGAGTGAGACCTCTTACTTTCAATTTTAATTGCTGACCCTTGACGTCTTTTGCTCTAGTTTTATTTTCTTTTTCACCTCGCGCTACAACAGTCTCATTTGAGTAACTACACACAGTGTGGAGGATCTTTACACACAGAGTGGAGGATCTGCAGGTTTGACTCTTCTCTTTAACAGTAAATAATGTGTCTCATTCACAAATATATGCAAAAACCCAAACGTCCGAGCTGTGCGCACCTGAGCGCGCCGTGAGCGCACTGGCCTCGGCATCACGCACTGGCCTCGGCATCACGCACTGGCCTCGGCATCACGCACTGGCTGTATCTCTGTGCAGAGGTCAGAGGACACTGGCAGCGAGTGAATTAACGCTTTTAAAGCCCTGAACCCTGTCAGGTGCGCCGATGTTACTCTTAAAACTGTGACTAAACTCTGCTCCAAAACACGCGGTGAATGCGCGCTCACCTTCTATAAGGACCGTGACAGAGAAAGGTTTTCCTCTGGCCTCCGGATCACTCCTCCACGCTCTTATTATATCCATCACCTCACAGAAGAGTATCACAGCAGGGCCCATATCTGCCTCACTATTTCAGAGATGTTTCGTGCCGCTGGTCTTATTTTCTCTGTTAAAACGACATCACTGCGGCGTGACATAAACAAATAGCGCAGCGTGATGACGTCATCGGGCCGTGGCTCGGTTGTGCAGGTGCAGAGTGTGGACCATAGACCACGGGAAATAGACCACGGGACATAACCCGCACGTTTAAAACCCCTTGTGTGAGTGCACCCTAAGTGTGTTCCATATTCTTTATATATTCTCCTATATACTCCCCTTTTCTGTTCTTACTGCGTTTGTTTTATTTTACTTTGGGTCAAAAACTGCCACATAGTCATTTTTAAACAATAAAAACGTTGAAATAAAAATCCACTGCTTGCACTATGAAGATGCAGAAGTCAGTGGAGCTGTGTAACTGGTTCATATATATTACATTATCATTACACAAAATGGTGCTATTTATTACAGTTTTGTTCATGCCTGGCGTTTGATTTACTTGTTTTAATATATCCATGTGAGGATGTGTGGGGATACACTAACTGTTCATTATCTTCTCCTTGTAGTTTGGGCTGGAGCGATAAACAGTGGCACATGTTGATCCTGTTTTCTATTATTGTGAACCTGATTAAACGGGGAGCGCCCCCAAAAGTTCCTGCTGTGTCCCGCTGCCCCTTAATGCACCACAAACTTCACAAGCAACATAACGCAGAAGTCCACAGGTGTTTCAACTCTTAAGCCATTTTGGATCAATATTGAGTCATGTAAATGTAAAATAATTATCTTTACTTTAACATTAAATACCCAAAAAAGCATAATACGTCTTCTTTAACTCACAATCCTATGACAAATATATGAAAGAAAATGTGGAGCATCAGTGCATTGTTGCCACACTCACCTCCTGTGCTGTCCTTCAGAACGGCTGGCTGATGGATGACTCCGCCTTCCACACCTGGGCTGTGTGGGCCTGGCTCCGCCCTCAACCCCCAGACCCCGCCCCTCTTCACACACAAGGACAACAACAAAAGGTACAGTCACTATACACTCACACATACTGCATGTTTTATAAAACAGAGGAAATTAGACAAGTGACTGCTCTATGGTTTTTGTGGTCTAGAAAAAAGCACTTTAATTAATCTGAAGTGAATTTAATGTCTTGTAATTGATGCTACATTTGTAATTAAAGTTACAATTTGATTTAAAGGTCCTATATTACACAAAATTGACTCATGAGCGTGAAGCCATGTAAGAATGTTGTTGCCTCTACAAAAACATACATAGAGTTGTGTTTTGTTCCATTCACACATGTTTGAGTAACTTTTTATTATTAGTCTGTCTACATTTCCAAAACTCAAAATGCTCTGTTCCACCTTGTGATGTCATGTAGTGATAGTTTTCAAATGAACAGCTGCTTTTTACTTTTTGTTCACTAGACATTTACAATACGATGGCCGAAATTACCCAAATGTATGGAGTTTAAAAAGTGTTTTCTGTTTGAGAGAAGAACTCAGCTTAAATCAGCAGGGTTTGTGTGTTAAACATGAATGAAACAAAACACAACTCCAGGTCTGTTTGTAATAACATTATAACAGATCAGAAAATAGCATAAGTTGTGCCCTTTAATGATGATGAATACCAGTTACCTGAACACATATAGAATACAATAGAGTACATTGTTGCTCGAGTCAAGGACAGTACAGTGAGCTCACACACACACACACCCACACACACACACACACACACACGGAAACACTCTTTTCCACCTTGTGATGTCGTATGCTAATAAAGGAGGTGTTGTTTTTTTTACTCCATACATCCTCACTAGAATCATTTGGATAATTTCAGCCCTGGAATTGTCAATCTCTTTTGAACTAAAGGTAAAAAGCAGCGGTTAACTTGAAAATGACCACAACATGACATCACAAGGTGGAACAGAACATTTTGAGCTTTGGAGATGCAGACAGATGAATAATAAAGGGTTACTCAAACATACGTGAAAGAAACAAAACACAACTCCAGGTTTTTGAGGAGTTGACAACATTATAACATATTAATAGTTGTAGTCATAAAATCCAATTATCACCAATTTAAGCCATGTTCCAGTGGCGGAGCATTTTCTGTACTACAGTTGACTAATATCTGTGTCTCTCTCCCTGCACCTACCCTGTTATCCTCCCCCACCTCTTCGCCCCTCTCCTCTCTCACACTCTCACCCTGCGCTGTAGTGGGAGCTGCCTTCTCCTCCTCTGAGCACACTGACTGACAGACACCGGCAGCACGGGGACAAACCAGGGATGCTCTGGCACCTCCAGTACAAAAAAACAGTGGACCACCAAGCACCGGGAGAGTTGGGAAGCAGAGGAGCAGAGGAGCAGAGAATTGGAGAAACAGAGGAGGAGCGGAACAGCAGACAGGAAAAGGAGCAGAGAAGGAGCAAAGAAGCAGAGGAGACATTACCTCCCAGCGGATCATCTTCTCCAGGGGTCAGCTGCCCCAAAGGTAAGAGACGTAACTTGCACCGTACAGTTTTGGTCAGTGGTCCCGGTCACTGTGAGAATCAGATTAATCATTTGTTAAGACGTGAGGCGCCTCTAAAATCAGCGAGCACTGTGGTCAAGTACAGTGATGTCTGGGATGTTTCGTAAAAGGCGGCGGTTCAGGAATAAAAGCGTCGATACATACATTTTGGCTGTGCAGTTACATTATCAACTTGTGCGTCCTTTTCCTCATTGGCTGCAGTTACATGCTAAAAATATTAAAATGATATGTAAAAATCTAAATAATCTGATTTCTTTCTGATTATGATCCCACACAATATTCACATCAGATTGCGCAGTTTACATGTAATTTTTACATGTTTACACATTTACATATCACACAGATGTACGTGTCTGTGTCAACATAGAGTGTAAACTGTAATAAATAAAGCTAAATGGAAATGCTAAAAAAACAAACAAACAGTGGCCCCAACCATTAAAAGTAAAACATCATCAGTATTTTATATAATTTGTATTGTGTTTATTTATTGGCTGTAATTACATGATCCAACTATAACAATATAGTTATAGAGCTGTATTAAATATAACATTTATTTATTTATTTATTTATTTTATTTAACAAATATCATATTTGTGATTGTATAATTCAGACTTACATAAGTAACTTCTTATTGGGATACGAAAGCGTAAATATTGCCAGCTTTTAGGGGAATTACTGCAATAATGAGTTGGATTATTAATGGTGTCTAAGGCAACCACATATTTTATTAGTAATGTAAGTATTTTATTAGGATTATGAGCATTTATTTGCACAAAATAGAAAGGCAAAACCACAGAGGGAGTTAGTATGCATATTTGGAGTGACTGAACATTTAAATTGGTCTTCACACTTACGAAAATGCAGTTCACATGTACATGTCAGGATTGTACAAGTTTGCTTTAAAATTTAATATTGAGACCTCCTGTTAACGCCAAGCTAATTACCACGCCCATTTTTAGTCTGTTAATCGTCGCAAAGGTCAACTGAGAATTTCTATAGTCAATGTTATAATGTCAAAAACAAAACTGGAGTTGTGTTTTGTTTCAATCACACAAACCCTGCATGTTTGGCTTCTTCTCTCAATCTGGAAAACACTGTATTCCACCTTGTGATGTCATCATGTGGTAATACAGAAAGTGCTCCACTGAGTTTTTAAACTCCATATTCCAATTTCCAATTTCTATTTATCAAAAGGTAGAAGGCAGCTGTTAACTTGAAAACTATCGCTTGATGACATCACAAGATGGACCAGAGCATTTTGAGCTTTGGAGATGTTACAGACTAATAATAAACGGCTACTCAAACATGTGTGAATGAAACAAAACACAACTCCATCCAGATGTTACCTGATGTATGTCTTTGATGAGGTAACAATAATATTATAACATGGATTAAAGCTCACAAGAGTCAATTTTGTATAATATGGGACCTTTAAAATATCTGTAATATAAATACCATTGCTGCCTTGCGGTTTTATTGGTTTTAAGCGAAGAAATCATCGGGATTAATTAATTTTTACTTTTATTTTCAAGCATATCTTTTTTAACTTAATGCATGCCCTTATTTCTACTTATTCGGTGTTTTATGTTGCACTTTATCACCGAAGAAAGTTCCTAGTTTGTGAGTTGAGTTCACTGACAATGGCAATAAAGTCTTCTGATTCTCAAAGTACAAATCGTGCTGTAATACTCACCTGCACCACTAGAGGCGCTACAGCCCCCCAGGTTGCGCGATCATAGAAAACACACTGTAGAGACAAACGTGCGGCTACGATGGGGCACACGCACAATAAAAGTCCACTTTACGGGATGGATACGTAAGTTTTTTATTTATGTATGTGGTTTTTTACAACGACCACACGTATAATCCCACAACTTGTCCCGATCGCTTGTTAAAACTCAAACATAACGCTCATAATTGTACTTTTTTGGCGTTGTATGCGGCTTACTACTGTACTCAACTAGTTCTGATTGCGATTTATTTGCTTTTTTTGTTTTGCTGTGGGGTTTGATCGCAGCTAGGTGACATCCTCTGCGATTGCGCGCTGTCTGCGTGTGAAACTGCCCCGTTTTGTTGCGTAAATGTGGTGTTTTATTCGCCCGATGTCCCGTTCTACCTGTTGTATTCGTGTAGTGTAGCCGTAGCCCACACCGCAGCGCACAGAGTCGGCGTGCACGTATCCTCTCCGCTCTGTGTTGCTCCCGAACCAGCCACCACGGGGGAGTTAAGGGCAAGACGTCGGGACTGTTTTTCCACTATTTCCCAAACCTATAACTTCTCCATGATCTGGATTCAAAGGCATCCACGTTGTGCCAGTGTCCCCGATGCAGCGGGTTACGGGGCCCGCGCTTTCCCACACGGTACGGTGCACACTTTTGCTGCCGAACACGGGACGTTATTGCACGGAGCTAACGCAAAGCTAACGGGCTAACGGCTAATGCTAACAGGCTAACGGGGGACTGGGTGAAATCCTAGGCGTTTGGTCCGGCCAGGCGTGGTTTACCATAGCTGTGTCTGGTGTAAATAGCGTGTTTTGGGGGTTTTATGCAGATTTTGGGAATACATATTAGGTTAATTGTCGGATTTGTTTATGTTATAGCTAGGAAAAGGGTTATAGTAGCAGAATTATGGTTGGTAGATGAGTAAAAAGTCATTAAACATAGCTACATCTTTGCAATATACTGTAGTGATGTTTTGAACAGTAGTTTTACATTAGTGTTTTCCATTAATACAAGAGATTATAATGATATCCCATAGTTTAAACACAATCTTAACTAAAGCTATGGGAAACACTGTAAATTATACTTTTGTTCTTGGAAGTATTTTAAGTTTGTTTATTGAGTTTTGCCTGACAACACTACATTAGTTTGTGGTTTATGGCTTCAGTTGTTTAGTTTTTCTCAAACTGTAGTACTGCGGAGAGCTCCTTCAGGTGACACTTGTGCAGCTCTTCAGTTTGCGGTGGTTGTCTAATTTTCCATCTTTGGGTTATTTCTTGTTTAGACCTACAGTGAGAATGGTCTCGTCCATTTGTAGACCTAGATTAGACCTGGGATAATCCTGTTATAGCCCTAGTATAGATCTGGTGGTACTTGATTTGAAAAGTTGAGAGCCACTGATTTAGACTGTAGCCTATGTCCATCAGTTCCTCAGTATTTCAGTATCATTTTGACCAAATTGAAATGCTTCTACTTTAATTATCATAGCATCACTGTATCTTTTATCTACTTTTTATGTGGAATGCTACTTAAACGAAATCTTACATCAATATTAGTTTGTATTTTGCTGTCGTAGGCAAACCAGGCAGTAAAAGGACATATTTCCCTATTTTTATTTTTTATATCACCTTTCTGTAAAAATGTTATATACGAGGAACCCTGGATCAACTCTTGCTTAGGGCCTTGATGTGCCTAAAGACAGCTCCGGTTCTACTGGTTATGCTGAGGAAATGGGTTTGTGATATCAAGATTTGTCACTTTTCCAATTTTCTGTACTTATAATAATATGCAATTTACCATTTATTTTTTTATTCTAAAGTAATTGTAATTGCATGTATAGTCTCTAACATAATTTTATCTATATATTTTTTATTTATTTTACATAATTTGAATAACTGTGCCGGTGACGTAGCACGTTTGTTCCCGCCCCCGAGCGAAATGCCTGGACTTTAGTGATTCCCCAAACACACCGAGCTAGCAACTCGTACAACAGGGACTTTGCCGTCAGTTTTGGCCTGTAAATGCCGCTTTCACGGGCCGGTGGATAAAGTTAACGTAGTTTGGCCTGATGTTGGCCGTGTTTGGCGCTGTTCGGGGCCGCTGAAGTGTCCGGTCCGGTGCGGCTGTGCGTGAGGCCCGTCTTGTGTGGAGTAGAGTTTGTTTCGGTGCCCATCCCCCACTTTCTTTGCAGGCCAAGATGAATGAGATTCTCACTTCAAAGCACTGGTATTGCAGGCTTTCCGCGGGGTATTAAAAAGCGTGACAAGTCAGTCTGCGAAATCAGGCCGAAATATGAGCCTTAAATGACACCAGCGTTGAATTTCATAAGCAGCTGATGCACAAAATTGAGTTGAAAGAAAAATAAAGACATAACAAGGGATTTTACGTTTTACTGCTGCTCATTAGTTTTAGAATTGCTTGTAAATGCATTTTCTAAGCGATCTAAAAAACACATTCCATTACAGTGTTTCCCACAGGTTTATACTGAGACTATGGAAGCACAATTGTTCCATATTTGAATCATTTTATTAACACAATTTTTGGAGTATAAATGCCACTTATTGCCAGTGGTGGAATGCAACAAAGTACATGTACTAAAGTACTTTACTTAAGTAGAAATTTTAGGTATATGTACTTTACTTCAGTCAATTTTGAAGTGAGTACTTTTTACATTTGTAACCTTTCATTTATTTGATGTATGTTATTTTATGTATTAACATTAATTTGGGGACATTAGTATTTTGTTTATTGCCTTGTATTTATTTTATTAATAATTCATATTTATTTATTATTTTATGTTGGGTAAGGTACATTTACTTAATAATAATTTTGGTTCCTATTGTTTTGTTTCGGTACAGCTCATTTTGGGGAGCGCACCAAGGAACGCGCATTAGGGCGCGCACATGTTAAGTTGGGAAGAATTGAGAGTTGCTGAATAAAAACGGTTGAGCGGCGCACTGTCCTGCCGTGTTGGTTTTTTTGGGTAGCAAGGGAAACAGCAAGAAGAAGATAACACATAATATATCTAACTGTAACCCGACATATCCACAGCCTCCAGGGACTGGTGAAATCAAAATATAAGGGTTACAGACTGGTGGCAGCGGTGTTTTTCTTGCTAGTTTTTGTCTATGCTACTTAGCCAAGGCAGTCAGCTAGCATCGGCGGTGGATAACCTGTCCGGGAGATACGATATTGCTGTCTACGGATACTTTCGTGCAGACCCAGAGTTTCCACTTGTTCGTTTTAGCTGGACAGTGTTTGCAATATGTCGCAACAGCAACCGCAGCCGGACAACGACGTTGAGGACAACGGCGCACGTGCTCACAGCGATGCTGATGTGCCCGGCGCGGCTCCGCAGCAGCGGGACGCCTCACAGACTGTCGTTCATTATCGAGTGGATTTGCCGCCATGTTTCCACGGCGATGGTAAGGACAAAGAAAGTTTTGCTCTATGGAAAACCAGACTGGAACTTGCAGTTAAAGCCTGCGCGGATGGACAAAAGCTCGATATAGCTAGTATACTTCCCACTCGCCTTAGTGGAGATGCGTTAGCATACTGGCTGTCTTTGCCACCAGCAGTGCAACTGGATTATGACCAATGTACAGCCAAGCTCAATGACGTTTTTGGCAGGAAAGAATTTTTGCTGCATTTTCAAACTTTTGTTAATGCAAGACAGCGTCTGCCTAAAGAACCATTAGAAGTCTATGCTGCTGAAATCACAAGGTTAGTGCTGGAAGCTTTTCCAAACTACGGAGAGCCAGCTATTGCCATGGAACGCTTCAGAAGATTTGTTGCCGGATTAGACCCCATTCTTCAATCAAAATGTCACGAGCATGGTGCAGCTACATTGGAAGACGCGCTGGCAGTTGCATGTAAATGGGAACGTGCACAAGAGGCTTTGAGGCTACTTCCTCCTCCACTTCCACTGACTAACACATCCTATACCTCAACACCTGCGTCCAGAGACGAGCCGCTTTCTGCCATGGTCTCTACCAAACATGAAAAGAACCAGGTAGATTGCTCTGATGAACTGCTTGATGCCATTAAGCAACTTTCCAGAGATGTTCGCTCTCTGAAGCTACAAGGACATGATGTGAGCCATGCCAGACATAGTCATGCTCCCCACAGTGATTTTTCCAGACGTGACTCCCGAGGTGACCGCGGCAGGGAGAGATATCAACGCACCCCATCTGTGTCTCCCGTCCGAGATGCTCGCGCAACTACACCCACATATCACCGGTCCAGGAGGTCCTACAGCGACTACAGCTTTTCCAGGCGCTCACCGGACCACCACGATCGTCGGCTGTCACCGGACCGTTGTGATCGTCGGCAGTCTGCGGGACCTTCTTCACCTTCTCCTCACCGGGACCATCACTCCAGCTACGAGAGGCACTCCAGACCCCGCAGCCCAGACAGATGGCGTCCTCATTACCATGGTGACAGGTCCTTCCCTTACCATGACTATGACCGTAACTCTACTTATGATGAAGGTAGACCCAGATCCCCCTCAGCACGCTCAGGCAGGGGTAGACAGAGACAATATGCTAGAGACCATCATGTGACCTTTAGTGACGACTACTACAGTCAGGGAAACGAGTGGCAGTAGACACTGAGGGCCAAGTGTCTGCTCCTAGTGACGAGGCCCACACTAGATCAATTCAACAACCCAAACATAAGACATTCACCCGAAATGTACTGGCCATTATTGAAAATGTTGCTTCTAAAGTATTCATAGATTCTGGCTCAGACATCTCACTGATTAGTGAAGCGTTTAGAATGTCCATTCCCTCTCTGAGAACAAAACCATTACAGCGACCTCAAGTTGTCCCTAGGGCTGTGACTGGTGACTACCTAGACAATCTTGGCACCCTCGCAGTGAACCTGAGGTTGGGCAGTGAAATGTTCACACACACTGTCCAGGTAGTCAGGAATGTTACACAACCTGTCATACTAGGCTGGGACTTTCTTTTTGCACATTTTGCTGTTCTAGATTTGAAAGAAGGCATCCTCAAATTGGGTAATCGTGCCAAGGTTCCACTTTTGTCTACTATGGAGACAGCCCCTTTGAGTTGCAGTGCCATTACTGTGACACCACTCCTTGTGCCTGCAATGTCACAAATGACTGTTCTAGCTAAAGTTCAACCCACTATTGGTGTGCCTGACTTGGACGCCGAATATATAGGGGTCATTGAACCAGGACCACCCAGCTCCCAGGGATTACTATCTGCACGTACCGTCACTCCGGTCCAGGCAGGGTTGACTTATGTTAGGGTCATGAATCCAACTACCTCTGACTTACAAGTGCCCAGTGATACTAAACTAGGTGATTTTTATCCCTTAGGCCAAGACAGTGACCACGACTACTGCATAGTTGAGACAAAGGTAGACGCAGTCACTACCCAGATTGAGTCCACTAAGCAGTTAATGCCAGATGTTAACCTGGATACCTCCGCTTTGACTGCTGACCAGAAACAAAAGCTTCAGGCTTTACTCTTATCTTACTGTGACGTGTTTAGTACTCATGATCAAGACTATGGCCGTACTGACTTGGTTAGGCATAGCATCAGGACTGGCGACACCCCTCCCATTAAGCAGCGAGCATACCGGGCCTCTCCAAACATCCGAGCAGAGATAGACAGGCAGGTCCAGCAGCTCCTCGAACAGGACATCATTGAGGAGAGTTACAGCCCCTGGTCCTCCCCGGTTGTTTTAGTGCGGAAAAAGGACGGCACCTATAGGTTTTGTATAGACTACCGTAAACTTAATGCTGCCACCATCAAGGACTCTTACCCCTTGCCACGCCCAGCAGAGGCGCTTGACAGCTTGTCAGGCTCCTGTTGGTTCAGCACAATGGACCTATCCAGTGGATATTGGCAAGTCGAACTTGAGTCACAAGACAGGGAGAAAACAGCATTCAACAGTGGTAGTGGTCTCTACCAGTTTAAGGTTATGCCAATGGGACTGACAAATGCTCCCCCTACATTCCAAAGACTGATGGAACTAGTCCTTCACGGCTTGCATTGGAAAGAGTGCTTAATCTATTTAGATGATGTACTAGTCTTTAGCCGTACTTTCAGTGACCACCTTAAGAGCCTAGGTGAAGTTTTTGACCGCTTCAGGAAAGCTGGACTTAAACTAAAAACGAGGAAATGTCACTTGGCTCAGACAGAAGTGACGTTTCTGGGACATGTTGTCTCCAGCCGTGGACTGCAACCAGACGAGAAGAACCTGGAAAAGGTACGCAAGTGGCCCTTGCCCAGGACGGCCACAGAAGTGAGGGCTTTTGTTGGACTATGCTCCTATTACCGTAGGTTTGTTAAGAACTTCTCTGTCATTGCTGCCCCACTGCATTCACTAACTCACAAAGGTGCTATTTTTAAATGGACAGTTGAGTGTGAGGATGCATTTCAGTCACTTAAGCATGCTCTTACTAACCCTCCGGTCGTGGCACATCCTGTGTTTTCCCAGCCTTTCCTGCTATACACTGATGCATCACTAGAGGGCATTGGGTCAGTGTTAGCCCAGAGACAGGACAATAAAGAACATGTTATTGCCTATGCAAGCCACACTTTCACCCCCTCAGAAAAGAAGTGGTCCACTTTTGATCGTGAACTGTTTGCAGTTGTTTGGTCTGTGAGACATTTTAAACACTTTCTTTCAGGCAGCTCCTTTGTTGTGATCACAGACCATAAGCCACTGCTGAGCCTAAAGAAAAGTGCAGTGGACAATGATCCTACTGGCCGACGTAGCAGGTGGATCCTTGAGCTGGACGTCTATGACTATTCTATCATGCACCGGGAAGGTAAACGGCACGCCAATGCAGATGCCTTGTCCAGGCGCCCCAGCACTGAAAGACTTAACCATGTAGTGCAGTGTGTTACTGTAGATGTCACTGACACAAATGCTACTGTGGACACAGACACTAGTGACAATCATAATTTGGACTTTAGCAACACACTGTCTATTGACTCAGAACAGTTGAAACAACAGCAACAAAATGATGAATGTCTTAGTACAGTGATTTCATGGGTAAAAGACAGTGCATGTAGGCCCCCTATTGGTAAACTGAGGTACTCCTCCCCTTCGTTGAGGAAACTGTGGCATGAGTTTCCCAACCTTACGATTAGAAAGGGGATTCTCTGTAGGAAGACTAAACAGAGTTCTCACTCACCTGTAAACTTCCAAGTGGTTTTACCAAACACACTCCTTCCTATAGCCTTAGCTGCTTTACATGGTAATCAGCTAAGTGGACATTTGAATGCAGAACGCACCCTTCAAAGAGCTAGACGTATCTGCTATTGGCCTTACATGGCTCGTGATGTGCACACTTTTTGTTCCGAGTGCCTCCCTTGTCAAAAACGAGGTTCTCCGGTACCACATGAACGTGCCCCACTTCAATGTATTGAAGCTGACAGACCTTTTCAAAAAGTAGCTGCTGATATCACTGAGTTACCCATTACCTCTCAAGGAAATAGGTATGCACTGGTTATTACTGACTATTTCACACGCTATGCCAATCTGTTTCCATTGAAAGACCAACGTGCTATTACAGTTGCAAAATGCATTTTTGAGGACTATGTTAGACAACATGGGTTGCCTGAGTCGATTCATACAGACCAGGGTAGGCAATTTGAATCAGACCTTGTGAAACACTTGTGTAAGTTACTGGGGATTACTAAAACACGCACTACCCCATACCATGCACAGTCAGACGGTTTGGTGGAAAGACTGAACAGGACTCTGAAAGACCAACTAGCTAAGTACATAGCGCAAACTGGTGGTGAATGGGATCAGTTTCTCCCACAAGTCGAACTTGCTTACAACTCCAGTGTACATTCTAGTACAGGGTTTTCCCCATTCTTCCTCGTACACGGCAGGGAACCAAACTTGCCACTGGATGTTATATTGAACTGTAGTCCCACTGTGACCTCACCTACACCAGGTACCCCTGCAGCTTATGCTTCTTACCTGTCCTCACGCTTGGCACATGCATTTGCCGATGCAGCTCACAACTCCACACTTAGTAAGTTGCGTCAGAAGTCTCATTATGACAAGAAAGTTGTGTTTCACCCACACGAGCCGGGAGATCTTGTGCTCATTGATGACCCCGCTAACAGAATGAATAAACTGGCTCCCAGATGGAAAGGGCCGTTTGTCATTGTGAAACGCGTGACGAAAGATGGACATTCAGGTGTGACCTATGAGATTACAGATCCTAGGAAAGCACGCTCATGGACATGGACTGTACACCACAACAGACTCAAAGCTTTCAAAGGAGCTTTGCCAGATATTCAGAATATGGAAAAGACATTTTCACCTGGACAGGACAATACGCCTTCACGGGCACCTCCCCTTACTGCTTTGTCAGGGGCTCTGCCTTTTCGTCCTCCTACTCCACCACATGTACCTAGACGGAGTAGGCAGCCTGGAACTGCACCTGCAGTAGAGACTACTCCTCAGAGTGCTCCGCCTTCACCCCAGGCAGTTGTTCCCTCTGCTTCCCCTGATTCCTCCCCCGTTCCCCAGCCCTCTGTATCCCCTCCAGCCTCCCCCATTGCCCACCCTGTTGTGTCCCGCTCTGGTCGCAGGATTTGTGTGCCACATAGGTACAGGGACTTTATCACTTGAAGGGTTGTTTTTTTTTGTATACTATCATTGTTATCTGTTTCTCTTTTATCCATGGTTCTGCAATGGTCATATGCCTTTGTTGTTTATATTCTTCCTGTTGGCTGATGTAGGCCACATTCAGGGTATGTTCTATGTTAATTGTGAGTTGTGTGTTCGATTTGAAATGGGGACATTTCATTTGGTAGCAGGGGAAGACTGTAACCTTTCATTTATTTGATGTATGTTATTTTATGTATTAACATTAATTTGGGGACATTAGTATTTTGTTTATTGCCTTGTATTTATTTTATTAATAATTCATATTTATTTATTATTTTATGTTGGGTAAGGTACATTTACTTAATAATAATTTTGGTTCCTATTGTTTTGTTTCGGTACAGCTCATTTTGGGGAGCGCACCAAGGAACGCGCATTAGGGCGCGCACATGTTAAGTTGGGAAGAATTGAGAGTTGCTGAATAAAAACGGTTGAGCGGCGCACTGTCCTGCCGTGTTGGTTTTTTTGGGTAGCAAGGGAAACAGCAAGAAGAAGATAACACATAATATATCTAACTGTAACCCGACATATCCACAGCCTCCAGGGACTGGTGAAATCAAAATATAAGGGTTACACATTTACTACATTTGAGAACAGGTATCTTACTCTTTCAATCCTGTAAAAATTGTAGTGGAATAGAAAGCACAAAGTATTTTTTATTATTGTTTGAGACCTGCTGAACATATTCATAGTCTGAGCAAACAAAAGCATGCAAATAAAAACATCTCGGAAAAACAATTGATTCAGTTGTTTCCGTTGAGCAAAATTCAGCTCAAATCTTTATTAAAATCACTACATTTGAAGCTTTATAAGACCTCAAAATCTGTCCAAAATATGTTTACATTTTAATCTTTAAGTACATTTCTAAAGAGGTACTTTGTAATATTAATTTTAGTTACGTACATTTTTTCAGGTTATACTTTTACTTCAGTATTTTTTGCTCCGTTATATGTAATTTTACTTAAATAACAAAATGAAGTACTTCTCAAGTCGTCCCACTGCTTATTGCCTTTACTGGTCAAAAAAGAACGGATAATGATAGAATGATAGAAAATACACTTACTTTTGTATGTTTATGTCAGTACTACAAGCATTAAGTATCATTTGTATAACCAAATATTTGTTCAGACTATGGGGGCAAAAACAAAATTGGAAATACTGCATTATACAAGATTTGTTTAAAGGTGCACTGTAACTTTTCCGGTGCAGGGTTTGTTTCTGCTTGTCTCCATGGAGATGTTATTGCTTTACCTAGAATTTTGATCTGTAGAGAGGCAAGACTCTTAATAAAAAGTTCCATTGTGTGCCTTTTTAAATGGGTTGACAAGTGTCTTCCTGCATATGAATGTAGCTGCCCAAAGTGTGCTGTGTAATGAAACAGTAGCACATCTTTAGTTTGGACATGTCAGATCTGTGTCTTGTGAGGTGTGTGTGGCTTTGGCATGATTTGATTTGCTGGTACAGACAAAACAAAGGCCTTAGGATACTGTTTTTTAATATAATGCATCAATGGGATAATTTTACAAGTATTTCCCTTTGATGTTCCCATTACAAAAAAATAAAAAATAAATAAAAGTTCACTTTGTACTAGGCCTGTCACAATAATTACTAAATTGTTCAATATATGAAAGCTGGAACTGTATATTTTGGGGCTCAATATTTATCGTGTGTACAATTTCTTTGCAGTAATGGGGAGGTTTTTGCCATCTTTATGTAATAATGCATGGGTTGAGCTGTAGAGGGTAGAATAAATAACTTCTGTGGTTTAATATTGGTTCATTCTGCTGTTAATTTGCTGCAGCTCGGGCCTTTTATTGTTACTGTCTATTTAAAGATGGGTTTACTGGGATTATCCTTTTTTGTGACATACTTTTGTTGTATAAAGTAGTTTCAATAGCATCATTTATCTCAGCATTTCTCTGTAGTGATGTATCGTGCTTCAAAATGTGTTAGCGTTACAGGCCTATTGTTTACTGTAGTGTGTTTTGCAATAATATATAGACTTTTTATATTTGATGTCATTCCCATCTCATGTTTTGTACCACATTTGTCTCTTTTAGGCAGAATCTTGTGTCAGGACCTATCGCTGGGCGTGTCTGACGTCGGCCCCGTGCGCTCGCAGACATGAGTGTTGTCAGAGAAATGCATGGACACGGGTTTCGGGGCGGAGGTGGGGTGGTGGCCTCTCTGAGTGGGCCTGCCCACTTCACTGAGGATGCTCCCAGACCCCCAGTGCCTGGAGAGGAGGGTGATGTGGACCCCCCTGCTCCATATGCCAGCACCCGTCCCAACGCCCTCTCCCAAACTCTCGGCTTTCACCCACCCTCGTCTAAAATGGGTGACACATCCACGTACACCCCTTCATCCTCCTCTGCCACCCCCCGCCGCCCTGACCTGGACCTTGGTTATGAGCCCGAGGGTTCGGCCTCTCCCACTCCTCCGTACCTGAAGTGGGCTGAGTCGCTCCACTCGCTGCTGGACGATCAGGAGGGCATCCAGCTCTTCAGGAAATTCCTGTGCCAGGAGGGCTGTGCCGACCTGCTAGACTTCTGGTTTGCCTGCTCGGGCTTCAGGCAGACCAGCCAGGAGAAGAGGGCCAAGCTTGCCAAGGCCATCTACAGGAAGTACATCATCGACGGCAGTGGCATCGTATCCCGACAGATCAAACCGGCCACCAAGAGCTTCATCCGAGACTGTGTAGGGAAGCCCCACCCAGATCCAGCCATGTTTGAACAGGTAAGCCTCTACAGACACAAGGTCTTGAGCTTGTTTGTGTCACATTCTACATGTGGTGAATCATGGGAAATATCTGCTCATAGAAATGTACTTTATTTTATCTTTGTGCTTAGTTTTCACATGTGCACTTTTGTATAAGCGTGATTGTCAGAGAGGCCACTGGGGCCACTTCAGTCGCCAGAGGCGCCATGAGGCAGTTTAAGGCAAAAGCACTTTGATGTATTATAATTCTGAACCACTGTCAGTGTTTACTAGAAATTGTAAAAGATTCTTCTAACATGAGTACTGAAAGGGCTTGAACTGTGACATATTTATTACCAATACTGAGCCCTGAGTGACTTGGCCTAACACAGCAGGTTGAGGCCAATTAGAAACACCAGATGTCCTGGAAAGTAGATTTGGTCTATTAGGCTTTTGTTAATTGAGTTTGAGAACAATTAGTGTGTTTGGGGTATGATCAATTGGGGAATTTGGACATAGCTGTAGACTATCAGTGAAACAGTAAGAAAAAGGGTTAATTTATGTTATTACAAGTATTGCCTAAAATGGACTATCCAGGAAAAGCCATGGAGGAAAACTGTGGTAACCCTGTTTGGTTTAGGTGTTTACATGTTTACAGTTGCATTCAGTCACAGTCATGGTTCATATAGCACATTAGGGTCGACTAAAGGCATGTCCCCCTGATCGATAAGTCAAACAAAATGGGGGTGTGGCAAAAGATCTCAAAACTATTATGCCTCTCTATTAGGGATGGGACAATAAAGAATAATATGGTTTATCATAAGAAAAAGGGTAGACAGTAATTGTTGGTGAGACATTTTATGTAATCGTGATAATCGCCAAGAAAGATTGTGCAGGAAAAAACTAGACCATTGCTAACTTCTAGATCATTGCTGTTTTCACTTGTAACAAACTGCATTAAAGACTGAGAGGACCTATAGTATAGTAGTTTAAAACTAGACTGATAACCCATCTCTTCTTCCTGGTATTTAATACTAGACAGGATATCTTGGTGTTTTTTTTCTTCCTGTCTTCTGTCTTGTTATCTATATATTTGTTTTTTGTGACTTTTACGTGAAGCACTTTGATCAGCTGAAGTTGTTTTGTTGTGCTATAGTAATAAACTAACAAGTCAATCAACTTTAATAATTATCGTGATATAATTGTTAATTATATTATTTTGGCCATGACAATCATGACCCCAAATTTCAATATAATCCCATGCCTATCAATTTATCTGTACCCAAACTGCACTCATAAGACCTGCAGGAAGGGGGCTCATGCAAAAACTATTATTTATGCAGACAAAAGTACTAGGAAATAATGTATTTATATAAAGACAGACTCGATCAAGAGTTTAATCTGACTTTTTACATATAAATACCAAAAAATACCAAATACTCACTTCTCCTTTCTGCTGTGTTCCCATAGAAATCCTTATAATTAGTTGATCAAAATTTGTAATAGCCGACTAAGAGTCCATCGACCAAGCGACCAAAGAACTACAGTCTCATAAAATTCCTTTTCAAACATTTTCTCTGTATTTTAGTAGTTGCTGTTTGCTTATTTATGTGACATTGGTTGTTTAGGCGCAGACGGAGATCCAGGCCATGATGGAGGAAAACACATACCCTCTGTTTCTCAAATCGGACCTGTACCTGGAATACACCCGCACCGGAGGAGAGAGCCCCAAACCCAACCCTAGCGACCAGAGCCCCTCTTCTGGTCCGGCAAACGCTGTGCCGGGGTACCTGCCCACGCTCACTGAGAACGAGGAGTGGAGGTCAGGCAACAAGTGCAAATCTTGACGAAATTTTAGTATCATGACTAGCACTAGATTTTACATAAATTTACAAACTGTTTCGATACTATGGAATAGACTCGATACTCAATACTGATTCTGGTACCATGATACCTTTTTATTTAGACAGTAGAATGTGATTTTCAATATTATATCATAGTACTTTCTTTTATATTACCTTGTGGCCATGTATCTATGTAATCTCTCAGTCGTCCATGTAGCTTCCTAGGGTTGACAAAAGTATTGAATATCAGATACTAATCGATACTAAAACTAATATGGAAACTAGATACTCATTTGAGCAGACATTGATGTAAAGAGTCACATTCACAGGACAGACATAAACATTTCCCGAATAGCTTTAGAATGACTAATATTTGCCCATGGACCACTACAGAACCTTGGTTGGCAACTGAGGGATTACACAGCTATAAGGCCAAAAGTACTGTAATTTAATGTTGAAAATAACATTCTATAATCTAAAGAGTGTTTTTATTATCATTGTATCAGAATTGAGTATTGAGTCTATTTTCAAAATCACTTTTAATCTGACAAATTTGAGTTCTAAAGAGAATGTTGTTGTATTTAGGTGTGCAGGAGAGCGGGATGCAGAGGAGGACAGAGATGGAGAGTGCTCGGACACTCCGGCCAGCAGACTGACCCACAGCCTGTTAATGCAGACTGCCCCCCAGAGGGCAGTAGTGAACAGGAGGAGGCCTGACAGCAGGGAGTACAGGTAACCTCTTCAGCAAGCAGGTTCCTTCACACCATGAATACTGTGTTCTGCTCATATTAATTTCTGTTAATTAACCAAATAGTGTTTGATAAATATACAAGTGTGTGTAAAATTATTATAAAAAGCATGATCAAAAGTTTGAGGGATTTTGCTTTTTTCACAAGCATGCCCTTGATTTCAACTTTTAAACTTGTTCAAAAAATGTTTTACTATCAAGTGGATTTTTTTGCCCAGGTGCAAACACATTTTACATAATGATGAGTCAATATTTAGCATTCTTATATTCAAGCTGATTATTTAATCAGGAAGTAGAATTTGTTTGTCATCTTTTGTTGCCAGACCCTACGACTAAAACCAATTTGCATTAACCTAAGAAGATATATTGTGTCCAGACAACCATATGCTAAATTCAATTTTGGCGCTTTTTTAACCTGATAGGACTGCAGGTTCCTCCTGTTACTGTTTTTGTGCTGTACTGAGGGCACTCACTGCCAGCTCAGTACAGCACAGAAATGGAATTTCTCTCACACCTATTACTGTGTTACTCTGTAACTAAATGAAGAGCTAGTTTTCACAAACTATTAGGATCTATTCATCTGACCATGATGGCCCTTTTGATCTGCTTGTGAATGCACTGTGTTTGTGCCTGTTCCCTCAGACCCTGGAGAGAGCCAGTGAACCCGTATTACGCCAACCTGGGCTACGCTCGCGCCCCCGCCACTAGTGCCAACGACAGTGAGCAGCAGAGCATGTCCAGTGACGCAGACACCATGTCCCTGACCGACAGCAGCATGTGAGTACAGCAGACAGGCGCACTCCCCTCTTTGTACTGTAGTACTATACTGCTATGTACTTTGGGCCTTAGGCAGGAAAGTCTTTAGTAAACACTGTTACTGGCTTTAACCTAAGCTTTGGTTTGTTCTGCAGAGATGGGATTCCTCCTTACAGATTTCGAAAGCAGCATCGAAAAGAGATGCATGAAAGTGCCAAAGCAAATGGACGTGTTCCCCTACCTCATATACCTGTGAGTCACCTGTGCATTTACATTATGTTTTAAAAATACTGTTTCAAAATAAACTCTCATCATACTTGTGATTGTGCAGCGCATGTACCGCATGCCAAAGGACATCCACGTGGAGCCGGAGCGTTTTGCAGCCGCCCTCATCAGTAAACTGGAGACAGTGCTCCGAGAGCGGGAGGCTCAGGAGAGGCTGGAGGAGAGGCTCAAGAGAGTACGACTGGTGAGTACCAGGCTCTGTGGCACAGACCATAGGCCCTGTGTGTTTGCTTGTACTAGTGCATGTTTAGTGCTTTTCTTGCCCAGAGTGACTCAGATGTGTATTGTGCTGAACAGGAAGAAGAGGGCGACGATGCAGACAGCTCCATGACCACCTCCATGTCGTCTCACAGTATACCACTGTCCCTGCCCACCTTCCCCCCTCTTTACGGAGCCAGGTACTCCGAGACCACCCCTGCCTGTGCCCCCACGTACGGGGGGCTGGTGGCCATGGAGGACTCCCACGAGGACGACCCTGAGTCTATTCTGGACGAACACGTGCAGCGGGTCATGAAGACTCCGGGCTGCCAGTCACCAGGAGCAGCCAACAGCACCTTAGGGGGGCGCCACAGTCCTCCCAAATCCTCCCGCTCCCCAGACGGAGGCACGGGTCCTCCCCTCTACCCCCCACACCGCGGCCTGCCCGCCCCCGGGGCCAAAGGTAACACTACTACTGCCTTATATGGATGGATGTAGAGTTTTCATTTTTTCAGCAAGTCTAAAGCTTGAGGTCCAGTATAATGTTCCAGGTTCTGATAGAAAGGTTTGTCACGATAATAGATTTTGAAGTGTGATATATTACTAAAGTAAATATAGACAATAAACGATAATATTGAAGCTAACTTATGTCTCAAATACAAAAATCCAAGAGCAAATTTAAACCACAAAAACTATTCGAAATCTACAATATTGTTAAAAAATCATGAGCTGCAATATAAACCCTTAAGTACTTAGTTTGCATCACTAATGAGGCCTTTGAAGTTATTTATGCAACCTTCTATGGCTCTCATCATATAGATAAAAAAATAACCAAAAATTACCCAGTAGTACAAAGAAAAAGACCAGATGATAAATATTGTTCCCCAGAAATATTGTTCCACTTTCATATTTTGAACAAAGTTGATGTAGTCATTGTCGTGATCTTACACCAAAATAATTTAGGCTCTTTAAATGGTGTGCTCAACCAACTTTAGTCTGTTACTAATGATGTTTTCTTGTGTTTTTTATAGGTATGCATCACAAACAGGCGTATCACCACAGAGGCAGAGAAGCACAGGAAGAGGCGGGCTCTAGGTCACAGGCCAACTTCCTATGGAATGGAGAGGGAGGCAGGAGCAGGAACTACGCCGACGGCGCAGGGGCCAGTAATGTGGAGGGCCTGGGTTACAGGTCAGTGCAGCTCCTCCACTTGCTGCACGGGCATATGGAGACTACATCATGCATATATCACATCATACTGGAGAGAAGAAGCTTTTACTTAAAGTGCATTTGACAAATCAATATATTTTTTTAATTATGACCTGGTTTGGTGGGATAGTACCTGTAGTAAATATAAATACATAAATCTACCTATGATGATTTAAAAACTTAAAAAAATGAATTTAAACCTTTATTTTGTTGATTTGTGAAATTTACTATGTTGTAATTTAGACACGTTTTAGCACCTGTTAACATTGTGGTTGCAAAGTAACAGACCTTTACGAATGTCATATCTGCCGCCTGTGTCCAACCAGGAAGTAAAATTATAACGTTCATCAAAATGACAAAACTTGGAAAGATTAGCCAAGATCTTTAGTCAAATCTTAACTCTAATGATGATCCATGTGTTTTAGAGGAATTAGGAGCCTAAGCTGTCATATGAACTTTACCAAGGTGACATGAAGGACAAGGTTGAGGTTTGAGGTTTGGGGTCATTAGCACAGCATCAGTTTGAAAAAGTGCAGTTTGTAATTTGGTTAGTTTTGTCACTTTTTTATTTTTGAGCAATAAAACTCAACTAATTAAATTATTGCAAGATAAATAGATAAATGTTAATGCCATAGTGTGTAACATTCCCGGCAAAGCAATAAAACCATTGTTACAAATTGCACATTCAAATTACAGTCGTATTCCATGTATTTTTGTCTCAAAAATGCTTCAGAGAAATATTTCTTTATTTTGGTCTTCCAGGCACTTTTTCTAATAATGAAAACAAGTCAAATCAAATGAGAAGAACACACTAAAAAGAAAAAATGACAAAAAGCAATTTTTAAAGATGGGGTATTATTCAAAGTCAGCTTTTTGGAGCTATCTTGTTCCCATCATCAAAAACGTGCCTGAGAGGTTTTAGATGTCATTCCTGCATGGTTTGAGCATTTTAGCGATCTACGTCACCCGCACAACAATTCTCCATAAATATACAAAACTGTACACAGTTGAACACGGTAGAAAGCTAAAAAAAACTATTTTTCATAATAGCCCCTCTTTAAGTGTTCCAAATGTCCCTCATGACTGCGACCTGCACACTGACGTTGCTCTTGTGGTCCTACAGCAGTAAGGGCAGCACACTATCGAGGCGCGGAGGGAAGAAGCCTGAGCCCTCAGGCAAAGGCGAAGAGGCTGTGCGAGCTGCAGATGCCCCGGTGCCTCTGGAGGACATGGAGAGGAACCAGAAGATCCTACAGTGGATGATGGAGGGAGAGGCGCTCCGGCACAAGAAGAGCTCACACGGGTACGGCTAGTGCAACTGCATTCAGATATTTTTACCAAATCATTTAGCCCTACCCTTTAAAAAGTGAAGGCGCTGTACCTGATTTTTAATGTCTGAATGAAAATGAAAAATTGTTTATTTTAAAATGGTTTGAAGTGATCCAAAGTTATTCCTCACTTACCTTATGCATTCTGAGCATCTTAATTATTCATCACGATGGGTTTATAAATGCTTTTCACAACTTTGAGAAGAGGTTGACATCACAGCAATGATGACAACTAGCCCTCTGACACATACTTCCAGATTATCAAACACTGTATAGAAAATGCTTTATAATTAGATGCAGACAGCGCGCAGCAGACTTATTTTGACCTCAAGACCTGCCTGTACAATATATGTGTATAATACACTACCAGTTAAGTTACTTTCTGCATTTTATATGCATACAAAAATATATGAAGCAAGATATATGGAATTATGTACCAATGAAAAAAGGTAAATAACAGTACTAATGTTTTAATTTTTTATATAAGTATTTTAGTTATTTTAGTTATTTTTCTTTTTATACTACATAATTCCATATATCTTACTTAATGTATTTGATGTCTTCTGTATTCTGTAAAATGTTTAAAGTAGTAAACATAAAGGAAAAAAAAAAAAAAAAAAACATTGAATGAGGGTGTGTTCAAACTTTTTACTGATAATAGACAATTCTTAAAGGCCTGAGTTCTATTTACACTGACACTGGGACTTCAGTTATTTATTGACTAAACAAGATTCTAAAAAAGATTCTAAAAACAATAGTCATTGTGCTCTGAACTGTACAGACGCTAAAACATATATGAAAACAAAGATGGTGCCATTATTAAATCAAAATGCCAAACAATATAATAAACCATTTTTGTATTTTCATACTCCAGCTCTTTACTTCTAAATATTCTTTATTTTGAAGCCTCCAGTCACAATATTTCAGTGTTTATTTGGTTGATAATGTATTTATAAGGTGCACACTAAAAAAAAATTAACTGCTGAATAGTCCACTACCAAAATAAATGTTATTTGCAGCCCTAATTGACACAACACCACAAGATTAAAGGCTCTCTACACAATGTTTTCCATGTTTTTGAGGTGAAATTGTCTAAATAAGTTTGCTGTGTATCTGCATCTAATTACAAAAAACATTTTATTGTCTGATAATTAGGAAATGCGGGCTACTATACTAGTTGTTGCTGGCATTACTATGACAACAAAACTCCACTCTGCCCTCTAAAAGTTGTGAAAGCACTTATAAACTCATTGCGGTGAATAATTAGGATGTTCGGAATGCATAAGGTAAGTGAGGAATAACTTAGGACCTCTGCAAACCGTTTAAAATGAACTAGTTCTGTTTTTCATGTTGTTAAGACTGGAAAAATCAGGTACAGTGCCTTTTAGTGAGTTTGTTGATCTTAATCCTAAAAAAGATCTGGGGATTATCTGTTCTGTACATGTTGTTTGGATATTGCTTTCACTTACAGAGCTATATTTAATATATATATGCTATATAAATAAACTTGAATTATTTTATTTTCAAAGCAGTTATTTACTCACATGCGTTGTGTTTGCTCTCAGTGGAAGCACCAGTGGCTCCAGGAGGACAGGGACCAGCAGCGAGTCTCCACGGCCGACCTCGGTGGAGCGCCCCGGGGCAGTGCACCCATGGGTGTCGGCTCAGCTCCGGAACAACCCCTCCTCCGTGTCCCCCGCTATCCCATCTGCCACCAGCCAAGTGCAGCCTTCGCATCCATTCATCCAGGACCCCGCCATGCCCCCCAACCCGGCCCCAAACCCCCTCACCCAGCTGGAGGAGGCTAGGAGGAGACTGGAGGAGGAGCGGAGGAGGGCGGCCGCGCAGCAGGCCAAGCAGAGGTAACTTAAAACTCACTGCGTATTTATCATCAGTCATGTATTTCATACAAACATGTGCATTTCCATCCCACACTCCAAATGTCAGATTTAGTGAACTCTATTCATGGAGCAAATTTCATCTGTGTAGATAGACGACTGGGCTCCGATCTTATCAAACAGCTCTTATGATTATTATTACAAACAGAAGGATTAAAATGTTTGCACTTGTATGACATTGTAGTTTGTATTTAATTCAATTTCCTTTTTTTATTAAATGTAATTTCTAATCTGTTTAAACATTTTTCATTATTGATAATATTTATAATATATTCATGTGCATAAAAATAAATGTATAAAAATACCATGCCATAAATATAAAGCTCTTGAAACACATGGAATTAGTGCGTTAGCAGCCTTAGCAAAGCTTTAGTCCTTTAGTTGATTATTCAGTCATTTCCAATTTTAGTCATTTTGCCTCAGCTAACCTGTACAAATGGAGCCTGATAATCGCTCCAACAAACTTTGGTCTTTTCCACAACTGATCTTGTGTGTGTCTGTGTGTGTGTGGTCATTTAAACTCCTCAGGTTGTGTAGTGTGATGCCCAACAGTCTAATACAACAAAACATTGGTACAGTGGACACCAGGCTTATTTGATATTTGATTGGCATTGTAACAGATTTACCAGAAAAGAGGCATGGAGGGACCTTAAATGAAGATTTGAATGAACTGTTAATATTATTATGCTAAGATGTTAATGATACACAGGACATGCATTTAGTCGACAACAGCCCTGCTCAGGATCCTCTGTGCCAGACCAATTTGGAGATGTAACCAATGGAAACGATGCTTTTGTCTGTGTGTAGGCACAAGTCTGCGAAGCGAGTGGAGCGCTGTGAGAACATGACCGTGGCCTACTATTTCTGTGGAGAGCCCATCCCCTACAGGACGTCTGTCAAAGGTCGTGTGGTCACTCTGGGCCAGTTCAAGGAGCTGCTTACCAAAAAGGGCCACTACAGGTGAGAACATCGGACACACATTTGGGCAAACTTTATTCATTGCTCTGATTCATCAATTTTTGGATTTTTAGAAATTGTAAATAAACGTTCATGTTTTCTTTTTTTATTTTGATGTGATTCCTTTTCGGTCATAAAACTGTATTTCTCAGTCGGCACATGGCAAACTCTGGAGTCTATGTATTAAGTTCATGGAAGTATAATAAGATCTGGAAGATGCATTTTTAAAAAATGGCAGCATAATTCACAATGGCATTAAGTACCAAGCCTAAGATGTTCAAAGTAGAGATCAATTGATGTGTTGTTTTTTTTTGTGGTCGATGCCGATACTGATGTTTAGGATCCAGAAAAAACAATGGCTGATAGGCCCTGCTGACATTTTTGGGCTGATATGAAGCATTGATTTTGGTCATTTTCCCACAAATGATCCAATTTCAATTTAGCACAAACTCATCCATGACCTTATTTTACTACAAACTGGAGCTGTGTAGTCATTTTGTAGTCATCTCTCCTTTGACTAAAGTGTTCACATGAAGCTTTTTGCATGTATTCTATATAAATATGGAGGTGCGGCTGGTTTGCCAAACAAAATATTGGCTTCTGCTGGAGATTTAAAGCCGATAGCTGATGGGCTAAAGTGCAAATATTGGCCCAATATAGCAGTCTCTTTAATCCTAAGGCAACTCATAATCTTGAATAATGCATTCTATTGATACTTTGCAGCTGATGTCATCAACATTCCCTGGGGGTGTGATGCTAACTGTAGGCACTGCTCTGTCTGAGGCTTTGATAGATTTTAATCTGAGCTTTGTTTTAACATAATCTGACCATAAAGAAACGACTTTGCTTAAACTACAACAGGTGAACTAATTTTGTACTGTTAAGCCAGTCCTTCTCAAATAGCATTACAGTCACAAGCTAGCTAGCATTAGCCGACAGTTTTTTCAGTTAGTCACACTCACCCTTTTGTTAAAAATCAAACTTGTAAACAGAACCATGAACGCTCTTATTGATCACAGGTTCCTCTGTATCTGAATCAATTTATTTTTTCTTGAGATTTCAATCTTTTCAAACTTTTTGGCTGTGTTTGCTAATGTGTGCATTGTGTCACCATGGTAACTGCTAAACATTCCACCATAGAGATGCATGTAGAACATCCCCAACATGTCAATGCAAAGCATCAATATGTACATGACCATAATGGGTATACTTATACCGTCTTTTGTGCGCATGCAGGTTCTACTTCAAGAAAGTCAGCGATGAGTTTGACTGCGGCGTCGTGTTTGAGGAGGTGCGGGACGACGACGCCATCTTACCCATCTTTGAGGAGAAGATCATCGGAAAGGTGGAGAAGGTGGACTGAAGCTGGGGACCTGTGAGATCCCACCAGAACGCTAGAACCATACGGATGCAGGCATATCGCACGGACAGGAGTTTGAGCCTCGGGAACGCTTGAAGAAAGTCGACAGATGGACAGAGCCAAGTGAAGCAAAATGAGAACGATGATGATGCAGGTTTTCAAGATGGAATTTATATGAAATGAACCAGGTGCAGGGCCACGAAACACAAGAACGCCTCCTCCTCCTCCTCCGCGGGTCTCTCCGGAGCTGTTCCACTTCCACTACAGCGGACTCAGACGGACAGGATCAGTAGTCTTCCGCAGACCAGTTTAAAATGCTGCTACATTACCACAAACTCTCTCGTGAAAAGGTGCTCGCCAATGTCCTGAAAGTGCTTTTTTTCGCTCCCCCCGCTGGAGGCTTGCTGTCTGGGGGGAGGGAGCTAGGGGGATCCGGGCAGAGGATGCTGGGAAGTGGAGTCCCTCTGCCCCTCCCGCTCGCTCAGACGTAGTAGTGGTTAACCGCGTAGATGTCACAGCCACACGGAGACGCAAGTTCTCTTGTTTACCAAAGCGTCATATTTTTTTGATGAGACGAGTATTCTAGCTACTTGTTTTGCATTTTATTTCTGTATAAGGCAGGTACTTCTAATGCAGCCCAATTTTTTTGTCATATCTCAGTACAAATGTATTTTGTGTATGTTTCTAAGCTAGTTCGTTTGCCATTTTGAGGACAGCTGAGAACTCTTTTATTCTTATTATCGCATATCTATATCTCGTATTGGAACTACACCGGGCCTTCCAGATGCTGACCATGTCCCTGAGTGGAGGTGCCTGACTGGCCAATGCTCAGCTGTGCCTGTGCAGTCCTCGCTCTGGTTTAGGGAGGTTTCACACTACAGCTACCTAAGGCCGCCCCTGACCGCTCGCCACAAGAATAACAGTGTTTCCCATTAATACAGGAGACTATGGTGGCCCCTCATATTCTAAAATTGCCCCCATCGTCTAAAATAACTTGGACTATATATTGGCATCATTGGCTCATTGCATTATCATACACTTAAAAAATAAAATGAAGTGGTCAAAAATGCCTGCTTAAAGATGAACTAATATAGGTAGTATGTGACATTTATACTCCACAAATTTAATGAAATTAAATTTAAAACATAATTTGTTCCTATACCTATCACGGTAACACATTTTGAATCATGATATATGGCTAGATAAATATGAAGATAAACAATAATATTGAAACTACTTAATACCACTGACAAAATTAAAAGAAAGCAAGATAATCCTAGTTAACTATTTTTAAAATAGACAGTATCATAAAAAGGTATAAGGCTTATTTGTTCCACCATAGTCTTTACAAAATCAATGGAAAACACTGAGAATAACCACTTGTACGTTCTCCTCACTTGTCTGACAGACATCAGGCCTGTGCGTTCCAAGTGCAGAGTTTTAATTTTTTTAAATTTTTTATTGTGCAACGACTGTCTCAAATCTACAGTGATCAGTTTGTACAGTGCCTCTGCCAAAACCATTAGAGCAAAGTCGATGTATCCTAAAGTCCACCCTCCTTGTGCTATTCGCCGCCCCTGGCACAGTTGAGGAGAGTGAATGTACGCTGGCCCTCAGCTCGTCCTCAGAGCCACTCGTGTCCTCATTATGCTGTTTAACTGAATGTGGAGGTCACTCACACCAGGCCTTTGGAGGAATGTTAGATTATTGATTAGACATTGGAAACCAAGTTAACTGTATCAGCCCATAATGCCTTCAGTAAGTGAACCATAGTTTTAATGTATTGTTTATTAAAAAAAAGTCATTTGAATAATCACCAAGCATGTTCTTTTTAACCAATGTTTCCTGATGAGTTGAATATCTATTTTATTTGTTTATGATAAACTTTTATGGCCCTATGATATATTTTATTGGTTTTGTTCGAATACCCAGGGACAGTTGAATGACATTATTCTCAAGTGTCTTCTGTGAGTTTGTGTGAAACCCAGTGCCTTTCCCATATGTCTGTATGACCCATGCTTTGACTGTATTTTGATGCAGGTGTATTTAGCTGACTGGCTCTGGTCTAATAGAAGCGCTGCTGTAAATATGTACATTCTCATTTCATACAGAGCTGCACCACGTCCACATGTCACTGTGCTGGTTCCACTTGTACATTTCTTTTCAAAAAGGTACTTCATAATAAAGCTGTTGAATCAACATGAATGCACTTGCTTTATAATGTTCCTTGATGTACTGTACATACAAATAAAAGGACAGAGAGGATATGGCTCCAACATCCACTCAGCTACTTTTTTATGCATTACTATAAGCTCTGGGAGTTGGAGGAGAGAGTGGGTGAGTGAGTGAAGACACAAGGTAACAATAACAATAAAGGACTATCTTATAATTCCCTGCCTTTCCATCTTAAATTTGAGTCCACTGTGAGCCTTAGAATGATAAACATGATAGTTTAAGGATCTACATTACACAAAGTTGATTCCTGTGAGATCTTATCCATGTTAGTATGTTTCCTCATCAAGCACATACCTGAAGTTGTGTTTTGTTTCATTCACACATGTTTGGAGATGTAGACAGCCTAATAATGCAGGATAACTCAAAGCTCAAAGTGCTCTGTTCCACCTTGTGATGTCATCAAGTCATAGTTTTAAAATTAACATCAATTTTAGCCTCAACTGTTTTATTCAATAATACACCAGAATAATCTTTAATTGTAGCTTTTCCTTTTTGTTTGTCTTGTTTTAAAAATTTTGTTCAGTTGAGATTGACAGAAAATCTACAGTTTCTACTGGTGCACCAAGTGAATATGTTTCAACAACACTAAAACAATACCTGTAGTTTGAGAGTTAGGGAAATCCAGAGAAATCATCCAAATTATTCATCCTGTATTACCACATGACATCACAAGGTGGAACAGAGTGTTTTCAGTTTGAGGGGGAAACTCAGCCAAAATATGCAGGGTTTGTGTGTTGAACATGTGTGAATGAAACAAAACACAACTCCAGGTCTGTTTGTGATGAGGAAACATCGCATAGATCATAAATTAGCATAATATAGGCGCTTTAAAATTCACGGATTATTAATAGTAGTATATTGTATTTATTATTTAATTTAATGTTTTTTTTAAAGTTCCATTTAATGTATTTTCTTTTACTGTCTTAACAGAGGAAATAGTTTCAGAACCAATTTTCCCTTCATGATGTATAGTAATAATAATAATAATAATAATAATAATAATAATAGTTAACACACACTGTTTACAAAATTGTAGCCCCTCCTACTTCCTCATGACACAGGAAACTACGGAAGCCTTTTCACCCAAAGTCGAACATAACAGTGACAGCTACGAACAGCTAACAGTATGTGGTCCTTTTAACGCTTTATTTCCCTTTATTAAATATTCTGAAATGCAGAATACGCCTCCGATTATATTAAATAACCTGCAATATGCGTACCGTTTATTTATAATATTCGGATGTTGCAATAAGCCCTGTTTATTAGGCCAAAAGTAGCGAGCTAACTAGCCATAGCATGTGATGGATACTCAGAGCGCGCTGGTGGATGAGGTTGCTCTGGAGGGTTTGGACGGGATCACGCTGCCGTCTCTGTGGTTGCGACTGGAGGACAGAAAGCCCAAGTTCCCGCAGAAGATCGACGACTTCACCAAGGCGTTCCTGTGGAGGTGTCTGGTCCATAACCCCGAGATCAGCTTCTACGAGCAGCCGCAGGAGAGGGACGATGTGGAGCTGTATGACAGGTGAGGAGAGGGCAGGTGTGGAGATCCATGACAGGGGAGGCGATGGGGGGAGGAGCAGGTGTGGAGCTCTATGACGGATGAGGAGACAGTGGAGGAGAGGCAGGTGTAAAGCTCCATGACAGATGAGAGGGCAGATGAAGGTAGAGTCAAGAATGGCTATGTTGAGTACATGTTCAAATCATTCAGGGATATTAAAGTTGCTGTCATCGTAGACTTACTTATCCTGGAAAGCGTAGCTAATGTCATAACAAAATGTACAAGTATAACTGTGGTTCTGTGAATCCTGATCATAGCCAGAGGTAGTTCTTCAAGCCCTGGATGATCCTTCTTATTTGGTGCTTGTGCTGCAGTTGATGAAACAGAACAGGAGATCTCTGTACAGGTCTTTTGTACGTCATTGTATGTTAGGTTCATTTAAAAGTTGTTTACCTGTTGTGGTACCCAGATTAGTAAAGGATATTGAGGTTTTCTTCAATCTTGAAATTTAATTTTAAACTTGCAATTTGCAAAAGTCATTGGGAAAAATATAAATGTGAATAATTTTAGAGCCAGTGGTGTTAGTGTTTAATTATAAATACTATATTATATAATATAGCTCAATTGTAGTATAGTAACAGTTGTATTCAAAATGTTGCAGTGTGAAAACAATCACTCATTTAAATCAAGAAGCTGCAGTACATTTACAAACAATTGTTGAACCGCTTTTTGTCTTGTGCTTATTCCAGGTTCAAGAGCATTGACCCGGACACAGGTATAGAGTTCAAAGGTCACTCGTTTGAAAACAGAAAAGATGTGTACCCTGCACACTTCATCATGGAGCACCCAGCTGGGATCCAGGGCTCCTGTGTGTTCTTCACTGAGAGGAAAGACGTTACCAGGCAGATTCGATCAGCCTCACTTTCCCCTCTGCTCAACCTAGACCAGGCCTGGGACAGGTGCCTTCCTCACTACTGTGCTCATGCTGTACTCTGCTCATGTACATGCAATAGAAAACCCTCACTTGGTTAGATAGGTACTGAAATCATGAGTTTGGTGTTATGTTGTAACTGCACCTAACGATTATTTTAGGAGTCGACTAGTCAATGATTATTATTTCAATTAATTGACTAATTATTATAATTATATACACGAAGAGTCAAAAGTTTGGACACATCCTCTCATTCAATTATTTTTTTATACATACATATATACATACCGGTACATACATACATGCATGGATGCATGCACGCACACAGAAGACAACAAATATGTGAAGCAAGATATATAGTTATAATATATAATTATGTAGCAATGAAAATAAGTTAAATAACTGTACTAAATATTATTTTATAAATTATATTCAAATCTTCAGTGGTCACCTTCTTTGCTACATAATTCCATATATCTTACTTCATATATTTGATGTCTTATGTGTGTATCCAAAATGTAGAAAGTAGTAAAAATAAAGACAAAACAAATGAGAGGGTGTGTGCAAACCCAATTCTATACGTTGTTGATATTACATTATACATTACATAATACATTATCAACCAAATAAAGATTGAAATATAGTGACAAACAACCAGGGCAGTTGACAGGGCAGGACAAAGGGGGTCTGTTGTCCCGGGCTCCAGGGTCTTAAAGGCCCAGAATTAAACTCTCTTTCTATTAATTTATATTAGAGGGGCCCCATATGAGGGCCCCCAAATTTCCGTTGGCAAGCCTGTGAAGATTTCTAGATGTAGAATATTTATGAAAAGGCTATTATTGATGAAAATCAGAAATTATTTATCATTTTTTGACATTTTGATTTAATAATTTTGTAATGTTATTAAAAAGGTGTTTAAAATATATCTTCGTTTAATGAGTTACCCAGAAGTGAAGTGTTGCTCCCAGACTAATGCCTCCACTCTGTGCTCTGCCCACTGCGTCCCAGATTTGGCAGGAGGCTGGTGGTGGTGGCTTCTCAGAAGGTGCGTTTTCGGGCTCTCATTGGGACAGAGAGCGAACCAGAGTTGAAGCTGTCTGATGAGTCCTACTGTGTGCTGGAGCGGGTGGGGCGGTCACGCTGGCAGGGGGAGCTGCAGAGGGACTTAAGCAACGGACCCTTCAAGTAAGTCATATCCATATTCATGATAATACAAAAGGTATAGATTTTAATAAGAAATATTTTTTTCTCTTATTTCAAAACTATGGGGGTCAAAATTCAACTATGAAGGGCCAGTGTAGCCTCCTCTATTCATGGGAAGCACTGTTATAGTCCTAGTTTATTTTTGCATCTGATTCTTTATACATTATTTATTATAAACCTTTCCTCTGATTAATGCTGTATTTTTCTAGCTAGATGCTAGAATAATAATAAAAAATTGACTTTAATCTGAGTTTAAAAAGATCAGATTAAAGTGCGCAATGTCAAAATAACACACATTTAGGAGAGTGTTTGTGTTTAGTTTAACGTCTGGTGTTCTGTTGTGTCCTCCAGGATCGAGGCCCGTAAGATCCACTACCTCAGGAAGTCCCTGGTGCAGCACAGTCTGGTGACAGTGCAGTCCCACGTGTGTCGCCTGAGCTCTGGGACACAGCAGCACTCGTGTCTGCTGCTGCTTCGCCGTTTCCACGTCAACAGGTCTGTGCAGAGAGTCGGGCTCTGAGCTCCAGGTGCTACACACCTGTGCTACAGCTGTGAGACTCTATTGGGGGTTTTCAGATTCTAGAGTGATGATGGTAATGGTGTCATTCTCCCAGATGGTCGCAAGAGCCAGTTTTCCATATTGATTACATTGTATTTCTGTTGAAATATCTTTTGAACCTGATCATTTCTATTACTGACTCCCAAGAACTCACTATGGCAACAAAAATCTCCAATATCCATAACTGCCCCCATTTGTATTAAATATTATTGGTCTATAGAATACTGTGATTGGCTATCAGGCTTAAATCTCCAGCACAAGCCGATATTTTGTCTTGGCTGACCTGCTGCCTAAAGAGTACATGCAAAGCTTTATTTGAACACTTCAGTGCAGAGCGATAACTGCAGAAAACGTGACAACACTGCTCCTTATAGGTCTGTGATTAAAAAAAGGGGTTGTGGATGGGTTTGTAGTCAATTTGAATTTGCTCTTTGTCCTTCTACTCATCCGTAGCCTCTTGTTAACAGGAGGAGTAAATATGACATTCTGATGGAACGAGTGTCCAACATCCTGGAAGCATCTCCTGGGCAGCACTGCACTCAGATGGCCCTCCGAGAGCACCTGGTGAGCACCTCCGCACGGCTCCGCACATTTATATTGTGCAGTAAATCGCAACTTGTAACTTCCAATGCTTCTTTCTATGAAAATATAACTTTGCTTATTCCACAGTATGGTATTAACCATTTTCTCTTGCATTTATTTGAGTAAAAGTATTTTATTGCTTCTTTGAAAACCATATATTCTTTCTGTGAGCAGTGCTGCCTCTCCACAGATCTGACCTATAACTTGGCAGAGTGGTGTTACCTGCTGATTATGGATAAGTTTAATTTCATAGTGTGGAACATTTCAGGCCAAAAAAAGCAAACAAAGCAGATGGCTGACCCTCCACCAGAACTTGCATAGTCCGCCTTTTAATATAGCTACTTTACATTCAAGTCCCCTCAAATTACTACATTATTTATCTGTATTATTTGTATTCTGTCTGTATTGGCCAGCATTAAACCGAAAAGCACTGAACCCTAGGAGGCCTGTAGGTTGAGTAAATACATGTCCTGCTGATCGCTTACTCGACTAGAAAGAGGGCATGGCAAAAACTTTCAGAATTCTACACACCTCTGGGTACCTGCCCTAAACTGCTCTCATGCAAAAACAACTATTTATACAGAAAGGTACTAGGAAACTCTGTATTTATATGAAAAAATCCAGGTTCATTTCTAAATCTTTAGCTGGCTCACTACATGCCTTGCTGTTGCCGTTCTATGTAAGTCCTAAAAATGATAATAATAAGTAATTTCAACCATCAAAATTGTTATTAATGACCAAAGACCTAGAGATGGAGTATCAGCCTTATCTCCAGCAGAGGTCAATATTTTCTTTTGGTTGACCAACTGCCTAAAGAATATACATAAAACACTTCAGCGCAAAAAGAAAACTGCCCAAAATGTGACTGCGCATGTTTCTTACAGGTTTGTGGTAAAAAAAAAAAAAAAAAAAGGTCTATGGGTTAGTTTTTAGTTAATTGAAATAACATAATTTGGGAAAAACAATCAAAATCTTTCCTCCATATCAGCGCAAAGATATCGGCAGAGATTATCGGCCATTGGTTTCTCTGGATTCTAAACAATTGACATCTGCATTGGATCATGAAAAATCCCATATCGATCTCTACAAAGCACTACAGTCCTAAATTCGAGCATATATACTCATCTCTCCAGTTAGATGGATCCTATCAGATTGTAAATACTGTGTGTGCTCTCTGCTTGTGTTTAGAATGTTGATGAGCGCAGCTTTAAGAGGATCTTCCAGTACATGAGGGCCTCCAAACTGGTGGAGCTGTTCACCACACCCCTGCAGGACCTGGACTCAGAGTCTGGGCCCTGCCTCAACAAAAGAGGTATGACGTCAGCCGTGAGTACCACAGGAGTACCACCATCAGGCTGTGGTAGAACAAGCTTATCAAAAAACTACTGATACAAGTTTAAAGGGCCCATGCTGCGCTGTTTTCTGATTTATGTTGTTTATGTTGTTTATGTTGTTTCCTCATCACAAACATACCTGAAGTTGTGTTTTGTTTCAGTCACACAAGTTTAAACGCAAACCCGAGATATTGACTTTTTCTCTCAAACAGAAAACACTCTGTTCCACCTTGTGATGTCATATGGTAATACAGGAAGTGCTCCACTGTGTTTTAAAACTCCATACACCTTCACTAGCATCATTTGGATCATTTAAGCTCTGGAACTGCCAATCTTTACCAAACTAAACATAAAATGTAGCTGTTAACTTGAACACTACCACTGCTTGATATCACAAGGTGAAGCAGAGCATTCTGAGCTTTGGGGATGTAGACAGACTAACAATAAAAAAGAGTTACTCAAACATGTGTGAATGAAATAAGACACAACTCCGAGTATGTTTTTGAGGAGGCAACAGCATTATAACATGGCTTTAAGCTCACAAGAGTCAATTTTGTGTAATGCAGAACCTGTAAATACATTGACCTTGTTATATTCATTTTAACCTTCACAAACCTGACACGATCTGCTGTAGATTCATTAGTAGAATGCACGCCTATTGTAATGTGGTAGCACTCTGAAGGGGGAGTGACTTTTGACTCTGACCATCAAAAATGAAAATGACATTTACACTATAAAATGTTACTATGTTGTTTTTGGCAAATTTAGCATTTTCAGAACAGTAAAACACAACATGGTGATTAATGCGTTATTACTACCCCATAGAAGTATGGGGTAGTAATGACTCTCTTTAACTTCTCTTTAACTTCTGTTACTCTTCAAATACATTTACAAGCTCTTGAACCACTACTTTGTTTATATATTGAGTAATAATTTTTCATAAGCCAGTAATGAAACCTTCAATGTTGACTGTAAATGTGTTTTAGGGAACAAGGTGCAGGTGCGCTGTATTAAGCTGCTGAAACCCTTCTCGAAGAAGAACGTTCCTGATGACGATGAGGACGAGGAAGAGGAGGGGGCAGATGTCCGTCCTGAGGGGTGCATCATGGAGAGGGATGTACTGTCCCAGGCCTACAACATGGGTAACTTCACACACACTCATACTTTAGTGATCAGTCTACTTTTGCAGGTCTAGATACTTTTTGGAAGTTAAAGGTGCAACCTTTCTGATGGAGTGTCCGTTGCCTCCTTATTCCCTTGAACAGATACAAATAATTACATTGAGGAAAAAAAAGACAATGCATGGTAGTGGACCCCCACTAAAAAGTTACATAGTGCATCACATCATCTGTCTAAGCTAAGTTACAGGCCAACTCTGTGGAAGGACAAGCCCACTATTTTCACACATTAAATTTGCCAGTAATTGAATTATTGCAAGACAGGCACGTTCTTTGCCATACTGTGGAACATTCCAGGCAAATAAATAACATCTCCATGGACATAAGCAGGTGGCACACTCACTAGAAAAGTTACACAATGCACCTTTAATTGTATATTTTTTGTCTATATTGTAGTAGATTATAGTTACTGTAAAAGCTTGCATTTGCAATTACCTCAGTGCATCAATAGTGCTCCTTGAATGTCATTGTCACCAAATACTTATTTGCCACATTTTATTGTGTTTTGAACTAGTCATGACTGCGGCTAATTTAATAAAAGCCCCATGTTGTTTCTTTCCTGGTTTAGTGGTGCTGAGTGGAACCAAGGGCCTGACCTGTGTGGGCCTT
This sequence comes from Periophthalmus magnuspinnatus, assembly GCF_009829125.3. Classification (NCBI taxonomy): domain Eukaryota; kingdom Metazoa; phylum Chordata; class Actinopteri; order Gobiiformes; family Gobiidae; genus Periophthalmus; species Periophthalmus magnuspinnatus. The sequence goes on along the minus strand of NC_047126.1, from coordinate 7,030,927 downwards.
GGAGCCAAAATGAACGTGGGCAAACTGGAGAGGAGGATGATCTGCAGACAGTTGGAGAGGGAGGGAGTCATCAAGGTGAGCCATCCGTACCCCCCAAACATGGAGGAGCTGTGTGCCCAAGCAGGTATTAATTGATACTTTGCAGTGACATCACACTGACAGACAGAGCAGTGCCTACAGTTAACATCAGACCCCCAGGGAACTGATACATTAGCTACAAAGTATCAGTTAAATTAAAATGTTCTCTTTAATACTTTGATAATTGCTGACTGCGTTATTAGGTCCACAAATGTACATCTATATGTCCGGTATAGCCCTTTAATCATTGAATATTCTGAAGTTGTTTTTTGATTATTTTCAATTACAATTATGCAACAGAACCCGATCTTTCTAGCATTTATTATAGACTAAAGCTCACAGCTCTTCTCATCCTTCTGCAGGGCTTCATGGAGGACATGGGTCGACAAAGGACAACCAAGTATCTAAGCCACAAGTATGAACTTCAACTAAATTTACTAAATCTCTAAGGCAGGGGTGGTGAACTTGTGGGTCTCGAGCCACATGAGGCTCTTGGCCAATCAGGAAAGGATGCGGCTCTTTGCCAACACGGAAATCTTCAATGGTCTTTAAAAGTTTTCTGAAATTTTGTTCTTTCTTGAATGCCTTAAACAAGAACTTCAGAAACTCTGTTGAGTTTGTTGTGTTTGCAGTGTTTCCTCTGCTCTCAACAGTCCAGTTAGAATAAGGCTCACAGACAGGATCTGAGTGCAGTTACTGCAGGGGTGGATCTGAGACTGTAAATGTGACTTTTTGTCTCTGACCAGTTAGCCAGCCCTACTCTACTTTACTTCAAAATGTCCAGGAGCTTTAACATTCGAGAGGAGACTGAAAACTAAACTAAACCAATCCAAGATTCTCGTGTGGAGGTCTTATAGGGTCAGAGACTTTTATCCAAAATAAGACAGGAAATGTAGTTGTTTATGATTTGTTAGTGGTAACCCATTCACATTGTGATTTTGATTAGTTCGTCATATATTTTGCAGCTTTAACGTGTGATACTATTGGTTCAGAGTAGACTTGAGCAGTTTTCTGAGATATGATTTTCTTGTCCTTGTGGCTCAGGTGTGTAGAAGTCAGCGATAAACTGCATCAGTTTGTCAAAGAGCATGAACGCAGCCAGCTCCTGTGCTCCAACACAACCCCGGACTCCCCCAAGCCCCCCTCCACCACCAAGACCCTGTCCAATATTGACATGTGTAGGACTCTCGTGGTCAAGAAGAAGATGCGCTCTCAGACTGGGACCAAGGGTAAGGGCTCAAGAGAGAAGGAGAGGCCCCGAGACAGCAAAGTGGAGCTGGGTGAGGACCCAGAGGCCTGTGAAGAGCCAGCATCAGGTAGGATGGGGTTATTATCCCTTATGTAGCTGGCAATGAGTTGATGGCTCTTGTGTAGAATGCTTGATCTTCCAGTATCTTGGATCAGTTTCAATGGCTGAATAATGTAGAAAAATATTTGAGAAAAGTTACATCTGTTTGTCTCCATAGAAATAGTACAGCCTTGCCAGGAATGTCCCAGTGCATGTCACTGTCTATCTTGATTTTTGTATAAAATACCTTGAAAAGCATGCACTCTTTGTGTGAGTGGGATCACCTGTCCACTGATCTGACCTGTGACTTGGCTTGCAGGTGCCACCTGCTTGTGTGCTTGGAGGTGGATTAATTTAATGCCATGCTGTGGAATCCAATCCAATACAAGTTTATTTATGCTACCAGTCAAACGTTTGGACAGACTTTTTCATATTTGGTTCTTTATTTCCATGATTATTTACACTGCAGATTCTCATTGAAACATAAAAATTATGAATGACACATGTTGAATGTAGTAAACAAAAAATAAACTCCATCCTATGTTTTCTCCATGTATATAAAATGTAGAATGTAGTAAACATTAAAAAACAAAAGCATTGCATGACTTTTGACTGGTGTATATTGCATCAACAAATCTCACAGCATCAGTGCTGCACAAAGAAAACACAACATGAATAAACAGACATTGCATAAATAATAAACAGTAAAATCACTGATGGAAAATAAAAAGCAATAAAAGGGTCAGAGGACAACATGATTCTCTCCTGTATTACACAAAACTGACTCTTGTTTTAAGTTTTGTTTCATTCACACATTTTTGAGTAACCATGGTTTATTAGTCTGTCTACATTTCTAAAGCTTAAAATGCTCATGAAGCAATAAGTTAACAGTTACCTTTTACCTTGTTCAGTAAAGATTGGTCATTCCAGGGCTGAATTCATTCAAATGGTTCTAATGGAGGTGTATGTGTTTTCCATTTACTGGAAGAACTCAACCTAAATATGCAGGGTTTGTGTTTTAAACATGTGATTGAAACAAAAAATAGCATAATATGGGCCCTTTAAAGACTGAATTTCTTTATTTACTCTTGTGTTCCCAGAGCCCCTGACAGCAGCAAAGGAGGATCCCCCCTCAGGTCCTTCTCAGGCTGAAGGAGCCAAAGACATTATGACTGTAATAACAGATGTGCAGCCTCCTCTGGTCTGTGTATCAGCCCTAATGTATGTACTCCTCTAATGTAACCTGCAGTGACCCTTCAACCTCTCTCTATAATCTCTGCAGCCTCCTAGTAGGAACCACGAGACCTGTCGTCTTCTCAGAAGGAAGAACCTCATTGTGGAGGCCATCCAGGACCTCAAGATCTTTGAAGGACTTTACCCGTGAGTACAGGTTCTCTCTGTGGCAGGGCTTCTTTACAGTCTGCATTGTGTTTGGTTTAGTCTGGATTTACACCTGGTTCAGTTCAGTCACAAACCTGCACCTGTTTTTGACTTAGTTTAGTCCTGGTACAGCCTCAGCTTCAACTTGGTCTAGTCCTATTTGTCATAGTCCTGTTTTAGGGTTCATTTTGTCCTAGTGTAGTCCATTGCCAGTTCTTTCTACATTCTGTATGAATGCATAAGAGTTTCTAACCAGATCATAAAGGTCAGTCTTTTTTTGTTTTTTAGCTTTCTACCTTGTTATATCAAAAACATGCCTGAAGAGGTTGTAGATGTCATGCATGCATGAGTACTTTAGTGATCTCTCTCAGGCCCTGTTTGAACCCTCCATGTGGTTAGCTATTAGATTATGTCCAATTCTCCTCCCACAAGCCTACGTCACCCATGTTCCTGCATGACAATTCTCCATAAATATACAAAAACATGTCCACAGCAACTTGATAAGCCTGATGCAATGTGCAGTAGTTTCATTAGCAGGATGCACGCTGTTTGTGTTGTGATAACACTTTGAAGGAGGAGTGATTTGGCGCGGAGAGCAAAGGAAGACTCAGAGTGCTAAAAACAAACGTGAAACTTATAAAACATGTGAATGCGTTGTTTCAGATATTTTCAGATATTCAGAGGTGTTTGAGATTTTCTATTATATATCTGACAACAAATACTTTGTCTCCAGGCTGCAGAAAATCATCAGCGCTGAGGAGAAACGCCTGGGGTTTAGCACCAAATGTTGTAAGAAGACCATTCTCCGCTTGGTCCAGACTCTGGCTCGAGAAGGTCTGGTCAAACTCTACACCACCACGGTCATCCAGGATGGCTTAACCAGAAAGGTACAGAGGAACTCCAACACTAATATACTCCTCATTTGAGTTTTGATTTTCTTGTATTATGATGTAATGCTGTCCATGCACAGGTGGATCTGTACGCTCATCCCTCTATACAGTCCTCTGATGAAATAGTCCAGAGAACCATCGACCAGGTCCGCTTCAAGATGTCCAGCTCTTACTCAAATACACGGTGAGGAAGTGCCTCTCACATAATGCTGTGGGTGATGGCATCACCATGGATATTCACACCAAGGAGAAAGGGGCAGAGCACGTCTGCTGCTTTTTCTCTGATCAGGAGGAATAGAGACATAAACTGTGACTTTAGAAAATTAAAGTTATGAATATGACTACGGTTCTATGAATCCCAGAGGGTGGATGTGTAAAGGGAACATTTCAGCACCGCCCTGCACTCACAGGGTGCATGCTGGTGACTCTTGACTTGTAACGTATGAAAGGTGTTGTTCCTCTTCTCTGTTTCTCCATGGAGGAGGAATTAATCAAGTTAAATAAATTTATCACTTTGATGTATTTCAGAACTCTTTCTCAAAATGGACTTGGTCAGAAATGAGGCATGCATGTAAAAACGTGCAGATTATTTGGATTAGGATTCAAATTTATGTTTGCTATAAACTTCTATATAATTACCTATTGTGTGTGGGTGTTTGTCACATTGTGAGTATTAAAATCAGCAGATACACTCACTTTATGGGGACAAAAATCAGGTTCCCATGGTGTAAATCCTTATTATTATTAAATAAATATTGTGATTTAAAGTTATGATATGGTCAGATATGATTTAAAACAGGTTAGGCTATGGTTTAGGTTAAGGTTAGACAAACTCAACTTGTGTGTGTGTGTCCAGGGTGCCAGAGGAGGAGAAGAGCAGAGGACACAAAGACACAGAGGGGACACTGAGCAGTCAGTCTAAAGCCCAGAAGCAGAAGAAGAGCACGCACAAGAAGGACACGTTTAACCCCACCACAGGTCTGCCTCACACCTCTGCTGTAGGGGCCTGAACAGGGTCACACAGGAAAGTAACATGCAAACTAAACAGGCCACATTTTACATTTGACTTACAACTTATTGTTTGTCACAGTTTTTTTAACCTTACTATACCGTTACTATCAAAAAGTTACCCCTCCAAACCAAACTGCTCCACATTACATAATAGTCATACATAAATGAATGAACGGTGATTGGCTCTGTTCACTACTTCTTATCCAGTTCCATCCCTATCGAGTTTTTGTAGAGTCATGCTACAATTAATACATATTTAAATATATGACAGTGGACAGCGAGTTGCAGGTGGATGTCACTGACAACATGTTAAAAACTTTAAAATCAGGTGAAAATTATGTCAAGGACACCTCATTGTTTAGAAAGGGAGATGTTTGTGTCTCAGTTCTAATGCTAATGCCAATTTGGAGGCATATTAAATATTAAAACAATAGGCCTGTCGCGATAACAGATTTTGAAGAGCAATATACTGCCATAAACGATAACATTGAAACTACTTTATGCCACTGACACAATAAAGCAGGATAAGCAAATAATTAAATAAACACTTTCAGAGGTCAAAGTGGAGTTTTGCCATGACTGCAGAGCTAATGACAACTAGCATGGTTATGTGCACTTTCTGATTATCAGACAATGGAAGCCTTTATAATTAGATGCAGACAGAACACAGCGGCGTTATTTTGACCTCAAGAGCTGCTTATACAAGACGTCTACTGAGGCAAGACACATTGTGCTCAAATATATGGGAAAAATCAGGTAGCGGCCCTTTAATGTGTTTAATGTATGTCTCTTTTATAAGCTATTTCAACCTTTTTTAGATTGTCTAATGTGAACGTTTTCCCCCTCTCTTCAGTCCGTGGGCTCAGTAAGTCGTTCGGGTACCAGCCGAAGATGCACCGGATGCGCGTGGTTCATAACTTCCTGTGGTACATGGTTTACGGACACCCACTGAGACACAACCCCGAAACACAGGCCTTTGAGAAGTCCAAGCCCTCTCAAACCTCTGACCCTGCTGAGGAGGGACTTAAGGGTGCTGAGGAGGGGATCCATGGTGCAGAGAAGGGGGCCAATGATGTAAAAGAAGGGCCCCAAGGTGCTGAACAGGGGTCCCAGGTTACTGAAGAGGGGAACAATGCTGCAGAGGTGGGGGAACCATGTGCAAAGGATGAGCCCCAGGGTGCAGAGGAAAGCTCCAAGGGTGTAAAAGAATGGCCCAAGGATGGAGAGGAGGTGCCCCAGCGTGTAGAGGAGGAGTCCCAGAGTGCAGGGGGAGCAGAGCCAGAAACGGACATCATCTCCATCTCTGAAAATATGTCACTTTCGGAGGAAGAGGAGGAAGTCCCACAGTCAGAAATCAAAGGTATTTTCTGTCATTTAAGCTCAAAAAACCTACCTAGAGTTATGTTTTGTTCAATTCTCACATGTTTGAGTAACCCTTTATTATTAGTCTGTAACATCTCCAAAGCTCAAAACGCTCTGTTCCACCTTATGATGTCATGCAATGGTAGTTTTAAGTTAACAGCTACTTTTTACCCTTACTTTGGTAGAGATTGGCAATTCCAGGGCTGAAATCATCCATATGATTCTAGTGAAGGTGTAAGGAGTTTAAAAACACAGCACTTCCTGTTTAAAAAAAAAACAAACAAAAAAACATGTCTTATATTGCCACATGGTGGAATAGAGTTCCATATATGTTTGAGAAAAGAAAACATTTTAACATAAGTTAGAAAGTTAGATACTGGCCCTTAAGAGTTAGCAGTTAATACCCCAGAGAAGTGCAATACCTGCTCTTTAAACATATTTAGATCACCATGTTACCTTTTATTGTTTTGACAATGCCATATTCACCGCAACACGTTTTAATAATTTCAGTTTTGTTTTTAACGCGACAGGCCCTTCACTCCCTCTTCAGGGCACTATCACATTATCAGTGTGCATTTCACTAATGAAACTACTGTGTCTACTATTTTTTTCACTCAAAGGCACTAAACATAACTGTTTTCTCCTGTCCAGTGTACTCCGAGGAGGAGCCGTGGAAGAAGTACATCCCTCCAGTGAAGCTGCATAAGGACTACAGTAGTGGGTGGGTCATGCTCGGAGACCTGATCCTCTGTCTGCCCCTGTCCATCTTCGTCCAGGTCATCCAGGTCAACTACAAGGTCAGACAGCACCCCACCATGATGGAACAGTGTACAAATTTTAGCACATTTTAACAATTTTAACCATTGCTCCTCCAAGTCATGTTTTGTAATTGTGTAGGAACAATGACCCAAAACATTTACAGTTTAACATGCATAGATCACATTTAAGGCTTGACAGATGTTTGCAGTTAAACTAATTGGTACAGGGGTCGAAATGACTGCAGCGTTGCTGTTTTGGATGTTTAGGAGTTTTTTCATTTTCTATTCCTGGCTGGGTTTGCCTGATAAAACCAGACTGCAATATCTCAGTATTTTTTATGCAGAGTGATATCAGTCTGGTCACCACTCCCTCATTTGTCTCGGGCCAGGCCCAAACATGGCCGTCCAATCAGATTTGGTTATGGTATGGTATGCTATGCTTTTATTTGAACAGGGACAGTGCACAACATTACATTGACTGTAGACCTCTACATTAAGACCCAAGATGAGTAGTGCTTTGAAACGATTGGCTCCTGATTCAATAAACATTTGATTGATTGCACAGCCCTGCTTTCTGTTGACCCGTCTCGTAGCTCTACCTTTGATATCATGTTTTAAATAATATGTCATTGTCTTTGTGCTGGGGTTGTCAAACACATGGAAAATCAGATACTACACGATACTAAAACTACTATTGAAACTAGATACTCAGTTGAGCAGGTATTGATACTAAAAAAGTCAGACAGAAATGAACCTTTCCTAAATAACTTTAGAATGATATTGAGCTGTGTCAGAACAAACATTTTAGTATTGTGACAGCACTACTTTAGGCCTAACTTGATGATGAAAACTATTGTGTGCCTTATATATTTTTTTTTTTGCTTATGTCCTTTGTTAAACGTGGCTGTGGGGTTAGGTGGATGGTCTGGAGGACTACCTGAATGACCCGGAGAAGGAGCACTACCTAGTCAGATGTTTACCAGCCCGCATGAAGAGACAGCTGCTGTACAAACGGTTAGGTCATCTGTCCTCTGTGCCCTTCTTATATATACTGTACTCTAGCTCTAAACTGTGTGTGTCACTGGTTTAGGAGGTACATCTTCTCTTTCTACGAGAACCTGGTGAAGCTGGCGTACATGGGGCTCATACAGTTTGGGCCTCTGGAGAAATTCAGAGACAAGGACCAGGTATGTTAGAGGCACTACCAGACTGACTGACATGTTTTACCCATAGACTGTATAAAGAACTCGACTAAGGGAGTGTGATGTCACCCATAGCGTTTGGGTCCAGCCAAATGAAGCTCATCAAGGCTAGAAGTTATAGGGGTGAATACAGTCCTCAATGCTCTCAGAACAAATACTCTTTAATATTGACCTAACTAGTGGCAATGTGAAAATGACCTTACATTCACCCTCCCCTGCATTTTGTCACACACAGCATTTTTCATCACTGCTTCCTCATTTTCACTTTAGGAGTGTGGGTTTCTTCCACATTTTCACATCACATTTTTACCATTAGAAGTACAAAGGTAAGTGTGCTAAATGTAGACTTCCCTCAAAACTGTGTAGACTAGTACTGTCCATCCTTGCCCTGACTAATGCCAGACTTACATGAATTGCACTCTGAATTGATACATTTATCGATCTGGGCCGACTCTGTCTGAAACGATTCAGCAAAAGGTGGAATCTAACCTTTGTTACATCCTGTTGAGACAAAAGCACAAACATCTTTCCCTCCACAAATGCAAAATGCGTTTCCCTTTGCAATTTTTTCCCAAACTAAATGGACTGAAGTATGTCTGTATCACTGTTTGTTTTGGTTCATTTTTGGTTCCTTTGGTTTGTAGTAGAATACTGTTGGTTTAGTTTTTATGTCCTGTGTTGTCCTTGAAGGTGTTTATCTACGTGAAGCGCCACGCCACCATCGTGGACACCACCAGCTCAGAGCCTCATTACTGGCTGGTGACAGAGCCTCCAGATCAGCCCTTTGAGAGGAGACACTACAACTTTAACACTGCCGAGGACATCGAGAGCTTCTGGTTCGACCTGATGTGTGTCTGTCTCAACACTCCCCTGGGTACGGCATACAGGGCTGCTTTGAGACATTGAGCAGATGTGATGGCTTCTAGTATCAAGGGCTGTGTGTTTTCAAGAAGTATCCAGAGTGATCTATGGCAAGGTCCAATATCCCTCCAAATTAATGCAAAAACTCCTCAAATGCCAGCAGTATGTTTACATGCACACCAGGTAAACCAAATTCTGGCCCATTCACATATTAACATGATGTCCAAAATCCATATAAACACTATGCTTTGATTGGGAGGAGTTGGGTCTCAATTCATATTTCACTAATTTGGCTAGAAAAACTCTGACTGTACTCTAAGAAACCCTCCACATTGCAAGCTGGGGTCACACTAGGGCATACTTACTCATTTTTCTTTAGGTCAGCAGTAACACAAATTATGTTCCCTTCCCTGCTTTTTAACAAGTTAAGAAATGAGTTACTCAAAAGCTTATTTCTATATTTATATTTGCAGGAGTTGGATTAGACTGTATGCTTATATTAGCAATCAACAACATATATAAAGCTCGTCTGTCTGAAGTCCATAGGTTGTTATGTTGTGTCCACCAGGCCTGAGTGAGTTTGTGTTCCAGGTGTGATCCGGAGTAAGAGGAACGGGGGCGAGACTGATCCCTCCTTTGTGAGAGACCGCTCTGTGTTTGTGGGGATGTCCTACCTCATCAAGTAAGAGCTCCAGCTACTCTGCATCTACACACTCTTACTTTCAAGGACCTAACGGTGCAAGCAGACATACGCTAATTATACGGGTGTCATTTGTATTGTTCTGTACTGTAACCTAATAGAGTCCCGCACACTTCGAAGTCCGCTCTGGTGTAAGCTTTGTGGTGACTATTATCATAACACAGTTGTTTTAAGTCCAAAAAGTATATTTAAAATGCAAGATTGTGCAAAAATGATGAATAACTTGGCGCCTTATAAAGTTTCAGAAATAGATTTTAAACAAAATTATACATCATTATTTACTACAAAGCTGATTAGCCCAGAGCTTTCAAACTTTAAAAAGTCTTTTGGAAAATTTAAGGGAAAATTTTCTTCCACAGCCAGTGGGTGGGAGGTCATTGTTAAGTTCCATTGGGCTGTATTCAGTAAAGGCCTGTCCTGCCCATTAAATAGTTGACTAAAATGGGACACTCAAAACTATTACATATGTCGATTTGTCTGACCTAAACTCCACGCACAAGGTTGCACCTGCACAGGAGTTTATTCAAAAAATGCATTTTTTTCATAAAAAAGTATGAAAGAACGTATTTATATAAAGACATATTGAATTGTGAGTTTAATCAGCCTTTTTAAACACCAAAACTTTAGCCAGCTCATTCCCCAACTTCTCTTTTCTGCTTATAATCCAAATTAGTTTTGACAAAACTATCGAAAATCAGATACTAATCGATACTAAAACCAGTGCTGAAACTAGACAGTCATTTTTTGCCGGTATTGATACTGAAAATATTCCATTCACGGGACAGAAACGAACCTTTCCTGAATAGCTTGAGAATGATCTTGAGCTGTATCAGAACAAGTATAAGACACATAGACTAGTACACGCCCATGGACCACTATGGAACCAACCTGGACGACTGAGTGATTACACAGATATAAGGACAGATAGTAATATAAAAAAAAGTATTATGATTTAATATTGAAAATCACAAATTACTATTGTTATCGAAGTATTGGAATTGGTATCGGGCATCAAGTCTGTTCCTCGGAATCAAATTTGAGTTTTTTAATATCTTGACAACACTACTCGTAACTCAAAATGTTTAAAAAATGTAAACAAGTGTACAGAACGGTGCCCAATGTCTTTTGTAAATGTGTTGACATGACTCTAATAACATTGTGATCCCCACAGAGGCAGCTTGGAGGTGGTGGATGATGGTTCTATTCCCGGGGATGGGAGAGGAGCGGGGGGCTTGTCCTCTGAGTTCTTCGCTCATCTCAAGAGGAACTGGCTCTGGACCAACCACCTGCTTGCCGTCAAACCTGTAAGTGTGGGGACACCATGTAGGCGTGTCAGAAGATATGCAAAGTAAAAGAAAAATATTAAATCTGTCAACGTGGCAGTTAGCGGGTTAGCTATGTCCATTTATATATACAGTCTATGATGGTAATAGATGAAAATAGCATGGCAATTCTAATAATACATTTTGCAGCAATTAAAAATATATATATATAATTCTAAATAAAAACTAACAATAACAAACAGCGAGGTAACTTCAGCTTAACTAACTTCAGATAACTTCAGCTTAACTTCAGGAGCATTGAAGCATTGAAGCTGGATCACTTTTTATCACATTTGTATCAAGTATTTCATTTAACATAAAATTAAGTAGAATACATAATGTGTATTGTATAATGTATCTATCATAATAAAAGTTTTAATTACCACTTGTCCTGTGACTGTTGCAGAGACACACTGGTCTGGAGGCCAAGGACACAAAGGTGCGCCTGAAAAGCCTGTGTAGAAACTCTCTGCAGATGGTTCTCCAAGCAGGTGACGGCTACATTTTTACTCTGTTTATAGCATTCTACATTTATTAACTGCACTTAATTAATTTAGAGTTAATATAGTAGTTACACCTACGATTTCTGGTTTTGGTTCACTTCTACTCAAGTGTTTTGTTTTTCGTATGAAATCTATAATTTAATGTGTAAATGTGTTAGCGCTGCACCCGGTCACATGTTCTGTGCTTGTTCATATTTGTGTTGAACAGAAGGGTCTGCCATGCCCAGCTATTTGACCACTAAGAAGTCACTGATCACTGAGGAGGACATCCAGGTACCATCCCCCTAACTGTAGCTGTAGCTTCCTAGCTCTTACATACAGTTTACATGTGGCATACTGTGTTATAGAAGGTGTGTTTATGCATTATGACTGTGGTTTTAACTCTGGTGGGGGCAGGTGGTGGAGGAGCCAGCCTGCAGGAAGAAGCAGAGGATGGGAGGAAAGCAGCAGAAGAGAAAGAGACAGAAGAAGGAGGTGGTGAGGGTCCCACGGAAAAAGAAAGGTAGGTGCCTTAATCTGTCCAACAACATCCAAGCGCTTCCAGCCACAGAGACATAGTCCCTCCAGCGTGTCCAGGGTCTTTCCTGGGGACTGTCCAGAACAGGGCATATCCTATCAGGAGGGGTCTCCGGGAAAGACCCAGGACACGTCCAGACGCCTGTTGCTAGAGGCCGGTTGACCTTACTCAGAGTTGAGGAGTAACTTGTGAGTTGATAAAATAACTTCAGGTTCATGTGTTGCTTGATATGAACTTTCTTTGTCAAACCCAGAGCCACTGATGACTGGAGCTGCACCAGCACAGCTCAGGCAGAGCCTGCCTCGACTCAGCCAGTAGGAGTCAGGCTAGAGAGGCTATCTCAGGGGCACAGGGCTACTGAAATAAAACATTCTTTATTATGTGATACAGAAGATGATAAAATCATACATTTGATGCATTCTTTCCATAGGCTCTATGAATTTAACTTTAAAATTAGACTTGTCATTAAACGTCTTCAAATGTATGAAATGCATTAACATGTATTGAGATCTTTGATCAATGAATTCTTTTGAATAAGTTGTGTCCCATGCCACTGAGATCACATCTGATTTGTCCATTTTTACAAATTCAAAAATTCTAAAAGTCTGTTACCATGGCAACTCACACAGCACTAAAGCAAACCTCTATTCAGTGACAGAACCTGAACTTATCCCAAACTTAAAGTAAACCGGCATCTAGCAACAGGCCTCAAGAGGCATCCAGAACAGATGGCTGAGCCATCTCAGCTGGCTCCTCTGCATGCGGAGGAGCAGCAGCTCTACTCTGAGCGCATTCGGTCATTAGCTCATGACCATAGGTGAGGGTAACACCAGAGAACTAAACCATGACTACACCAGGGACCAAACCAGAGACCATAGATGAGACTAGGGCTAGAGATCTAAACCAAGACTAAACCCAGACTTTGACACATTGTGTTGCTTTTACAATAATTCTGTATAATAATTGGGTAATTGGGCTTTAAAGCTTTTATCTACATTGGCCATAGACAAATGAACAAAGCGCCATCCAGTGCAACATGGTCATCTCAGGATCTAAACTTAGCTCATCAGCTCAATTCTTTTTAAGACAGTTTGCTGAATTTCACTCCTCATTCTTCACACCCATTTCACTCTTATATCTGTCGGTCCAATAATCAAAATCAAGAATCAGTTTATTGTAATTTTTATTCATGAAGACAACATGCTGTTTTGCACAACCCCATAGTCAGTATAAAAGTCAGTTAATGCCTTTGGGCTGAAAGGATTTAGATTCAAAATGTTCCTGTTGGAAAAACTATTTAGTTGCAATTTCACTAATTAGTTACTTTGTGTCATACATGGATTCATTATTGAGTGTAACCGCTTCAGGTACAAAACATGTGGATTATATATGCAGTAAGAGTGGAACGAGACACACTTCCCGACAGACAAGGCACAACACTTACACACAGTTATGACAAGAAACAATATAGACATAATTTATCACACAGTTTTATTTTCACCATTTTTGAGTATATTTGCTGTCATTGGAGCACTGCTTTTTGCAACTACAGCTTCTCAAAATGTATAACTCACTAACGTTTAACCTTTTTTTGTCTAAGTATATAAAACAAATCTCACATTCTACAAATGTGGGAATAAGATCTTGTGACATCTTGTCCCATCTCAGAGCAATAGAATATTCATAGTTTCATAGATGCTGTGGTTGTGACAGTGTTCTTTCCCCTGACAGAGCCAAAGAAGCGCAGCTTGGCCCACGATGAGCGCGACCACGAGGCTCTGAAGCAGATGACTCGACAGAGAGTCTACTGGTCTCTACAGGAGGACTCCCTCATGATGCTGTGTGCTGTGGCAGCCAGGCTCCTCAACAGCAAGGTACTGTCACACACACCACCCCTGCATAGAGATAAACATAATATAGAGGTCAGATCCTCCCACTGACCAAGCCCAGCTCAGTATCTGGAAATGGGTCCCGTGGGTGTTGTACTGCTCCTGACAGGTTGCGCCTGAGACACTGAAGGATGGGTCAGATGCAGAGGACAAATTTCCCTTCACTTTATTGCTCAACGTGCATTGAGCATTTCAATTTACATGACATTACTTTTATTTACTTTTATTATTAAACTTTTTTTATGATATGATATGATATGGATACATTATACAATACACATTTTATATTCTACTTCATTTTATGTTAAATATGATTAATGATGCTGGATAAGTTCAATCAGCCAGTGCCAGTAACAGCACAAGCCGTCCATAAAGACACACAGCTTAATACAAATATGATAAAAAGTGATGCAGCTTCAATGCTGCTAAAACAGGGTTAAGTTGAAGTTGCCTATCTCACTGTTTCTTAATGTTAGTTTTTATGTAGAATTATATAAAAACATTGCTGCAAAATGTACTATTAGAACTGCTATTTTCATCTATTACCATCATAGACTGTATATATATATATATAAATAGACATAGCTAACGTGATGACTGCCACGTTCCAAATAGGAAGTGAGCATGGATGTGCTTCCATTGACTCAATTCACTATTGAGAAACTGCCTCTCTCTGTAACTGCTGCTGTCAGACTCATCATTTTGGTCTTAAAATGTTTGTATCAACCCGTTCTACATGATCCTGGTATTGTTATTTTGCTATTGTGTCCCTAAATCACGAAATGAACACTACATGTGACGTCACACTCCCTCAGTCCACTTCTTTATGTGGTCTATGATTACCCTGCTATCACTGTACTCTAAAGTGCAAACAATGATGTGCGTGTAAATACAGTAGGAAACTTTCTGTACAAATGTGTAGTTTTGTATCATGTCTGTTAGATATAGTTCTTAAATTTGATTGTGAAACTCCTTTATTCAGCTCATCCTTGTATTGCTATTACTTTACTAACAGAGCTGAGTCTCGTGCTGTGCTTTGTTGACCCTGTTGTGTTGCTGTGTTCAGCTCAAGAGACCCTTTGTCCCGTACTGTGTGGTCAGAGACATTCTGCATAAAGAGTTTGAGAAGTCTCGAGATAAGACGTCTTTGGCTGTGGGCCGCCGCACACGTTACATCCTGAAGAACCCCCAAACCATCCACCACTACAAGTAGGTGCTCCCTCCACTGGGGTACTCTCCTGTGGGCCACTCTGCTGTAGGGATGTCAGAAGGAATCAGTTAAAGGAGACATATTATGTAAAAGCTTTTAAGCATGTTATAACAGTGTTCTTTGAATAATCCTGTATTGTCCTGCATTTGAAGTTTGAATGCGTCTCTATTGTTATGTGGGTTTAGATCAATATTGTGGTTTATAAAGCATTAACTGTAATTTAAGCCACTACTGCTTTGTATTTCCAGAATGAGGACCAGTAGATTCGAGCACTGCCACTGTTGACATCTGTGGCTAATGCTGTTACTAACGTCCAGCATCTTATTACAGGCCTCACTGCTATTTTTATTCATTCATTCTTGTAGATATTCTTTAGAGAGACAGACTTATTTTTGCTCTTGTACTGTAACAAAATTGAGTAGCTTTAGTCTACTTCATCACACTATGCGGTATCGGACTGGCATCAGTATCGGCAAATATACTAAGGCTAAGTGTTTGTATCGGATTGGGTTTTTTAAAAAATGGTATCGGAACAACACTAAATATACGTTACCATATGTTACCAAAAAATAGTATAATACATCTTTTTTATGGGGACATTAGACATTAGGTAGAATGAAAGTATGAATGTCTTAGCTAAATAAACTCTTACTTGTAAGTTAACACCACAGCGTTAGCAGTTTGATTTTGAGCCATTATTCTCTGATTTAACATTTCAACACTTTCTAAAGAGACCGCCTGATTTGACTGATGTGTTGCAGGACCTGTCTGGTGGAGGTGAGCCACGACAAGGCTCTGCTCAAACTGTTAGAGGAAAACCTGCCCAAAAACCCAGACAATCCTGAGGTCAGTTCATACGTTAAATAACAATACAATACCATGGACCACATCGCACTTAGGGTTGTAAAAAATATCCAAATATCCAAATCTATATTCTTTCCTTCCTTGCTTTTGTTATTTATTTGCTGTACCTGTTTTTTAATGTCTTAAAATGTGAGAAATGGTTTGTAGTGGTCCAAAGTTAGTCCTCACTTACCTTATGCATTCTGAGCATCCTAATTAGTTTTGCCATCATCGTAATCTTATCAATAACAGGCATGCTAACAGTGCACTTCCTGATTCTCAGACAACGCTTTATAATTAGATGTGGATAGTACACTGGGACAAGACACATTTTGTTCAAATACATGGGAAAAATCGGCTACATGCCTTTAAGACTAACCATTATCATTCAGATGTGATGTCACTGTAATTGTTCTAAATGTATTTTGTATTTTAAATGTATCTTTGTTTTGCCTCAATTAAGGAATTTTGAACATTCTGATGAGATCATGTTTTAAAGGATTCATTTTCATGTTCTTCTCCCAGATGAGCCAGTTTTCCCTATTTATTACTGTACTTTGCCATGAAATATCCAAAAGATAAATGCACAAAAGTTGAACCTGATAATTTCTATAAGTGACTAGACCTAGGATCTCATGGTATTACAACACTAATCTGCATTTTAACAATATTAATTTTAGCTTCGCCCCATTAAACATGATTGATCTGTGAAACGTTGTGACGTCATCTGAAACCCAGCAGTAGCGACATAACTCAGACATAACTAACAGACAGATGTCCCATAGTTGTCCTTTTCCTAACCCCACTCTTGTCTCTGTGCTGTGTCCCTCAGGCGTGCGCAGAGTCCTTCTCAGAGTATGTACGTCTACTCAGACACAAATTCAGCTCCACCATAGACGTGAGTGAGGGCCACATCCCAGACAGCAAAGAGGAGCTCTTCTCTCAGTAAGACACAGATACTTTTAGCACAACAGCTAAATCTTCAGGAGGTCTATGCTTGTCCCCATGGAAATGTTATGTCTTACCTGGAATGTTAAACAGTATGGCATTAAACGTGTGAGTCTTGTATTTATTCAATTACAGGTGTTTAACACTCACAGCAAGAAGGTTCTGGGTTTTATTCCCAGCCTTTCTGTTGGGAGTTTGAATGTTTCTCCTTGTGTCTGGGTGGGGTTCCTCCGGCACTCCACTTTCTCCCATAAACCCAAAACATCCACATAAGGTCAAATCCTCCAGCTAAGATCTGGAGATTGGTCCCTCTGTTCCTGTCAGGTTGCCTCAACTGCACTGGTTGAAGGTAACGGCTCCCATCAGATTGATGAGTTCTACACATTATCAATTTGGGATGGCTCTCACTGAAAGCGATTGGAAAACACAGAACATTATGACGACTGGTTGGAGTCAAAAGGAAAAGCTCTCAAATTGACCAGTCAATCTATGTTCCTATCATCACTT
Organism: Periophthalmus magnuspinnatus; assembly: GCF_009829125.3. NCBI lineage: Eukaryota > Metazoa > Chordata > Actinopteri > Gobiiformes > Gobiidae > Periophthalmus > Periophthalmus magnuspinnatus. The sequence goes on along the minus strand of NC_047126.1, from coordinate 7,013,658 downwards.
CCCACTATGGTCATTAGCTTTGGGTACCAAGAGGATACGGGCTACAGGTTGTTGAAATGAGTTTCCTCCTCAGAGTGGCTGGGCGCTGCCTTACAGTTAGGGTGAGGAGCTCAGTCACATGGGAGGAGCTTGGAGTAGAGCCTCTGCTCCTCCACATGGGGAGGAGCCAGCTGAGGTGGCTCAGGCATCTGTTCGGGATGCCTCCTGGACCCCTCACCAGGGAGATATTCCAGGCATGTCCCACCGGGAGGGGGCCTCAAGAAAGACCCAGGACACACTGGAGGAACTATGTCTCATGCCTCAGGATCCCTCTGGAAGAGCTGGAGGAAGTATGTGTGAAAAGGGAAGTTTATGCTTCAGACGGCTGCCTCCACGACCTGGCCCCAGATAAAGCAGAAGGAAATGGATTGATGGATGATTGGTCAAAGCGTCACAGCGGAACAAGCAGAAGAATCTAACTTTTGTTACATCCAGTTGAGTGAAAAGCTCTGACATCTTCCCTGTCCACAAATCCACAAAGCACTTACGTACTTATGTTAAAATATACTGAAGTACATCTGTCGCCAACGCCATGTTTGTTTTGGTTCTCTTTGGCGCCTTTGGCTTCTACACCTAGCTCTCTGTAAATGGTTTGCCCATATGAGATCTGAGGTTGGTCTGAAGGTCTCACCTTCTTGTCTCCATAGAAATGGAGGGACGGTTAATGCCATACTGTGGAGCATTTCAAGAAAATAACTTCTCCCTGGAGACCTACATACCCTCTACCAGAAAACTTACATTGTGGACCTTTAAAATATTCATTTTGCATTCATTAGCAATTATCTTAATGTTACCAAATTCTAATCTAGCTGTTGATTTAAAGGATTAGCTGCTTCAAGTTTGTTTGTTTGTGCAGGTTCAAAATCTGTGCGATGGACAGCATGCGGCGTCGACTCTGTGACAAGGACACTCTGAACACGTAAGTGCTGTTGTACAAACACGAGCCACAGGAGTTTTACAGTGTATGTTTGAGGTTTGTCTGTTTGTGTCCACAGCTCAGAGGACATCCACGCCATCGTCCTGCACAACCTGATCCAGAGCACACTGGCCATGACCAACTCTCAGATGAAGAGCTCCCGGTCGTTCCAGGTACAGACAGAGCAGAGCTTTATATGGAGATATTGGGCGTGATAACACATTCTGAAGTGTAGTATATTAAAATTTTCCATATTCCATCTAATTAATGAGTAATTTTTAGGAATGAGTTGAGATCTCTTGCCACGTGATCTCACAAAATGTCATCCTCTGTCTTAACATTTGGCACTGGCATGAAAGGGTTACGCCTCGCTCAGGCTCTGGAATTTTTTATTTTTTATTTTTGAGCAGCTGTAGCTAAAAGACTCCTCCACATACCTCACATATTTGGACAGAGAACATTTCAAACTGTGTCTCTGTTTATTTCACAATGATAGGACCAAAAGTTGGCAAAAGAAAAGACTGCAAACTAAAAAATCAAATACCGGTATATGCATGTTTAATTCATCCACTGATAGTGTAGAGCATTCAGTGTTTTCCACACTTAAATAAAAAAAATAAATAAAAGGTTGTTTTGGGAGTATACAATATTTTCAAAACAATAAAAGGTACCATGGTGATCTAAATATGTTATGTGTGTGAGTTAATACCCCATAAAAGTAAAATACTGGCGGTCGGGCTCCTCCGGTCGCAGTGCTGGGTCGTAGCACGTTGAGCAGAATTGGGTGTGGTTGAGCGTGGTTCCTGAGGTGTGTGTCAGCTGAAGAATCTTGGTTGAGTTTGAAGACATCTCTTTGCCTTTAGCTGGTCTCCCTTGGGCCACTCTTTTGGGGTCAGAGGTGAGATAACTCAGTTTTGAGAGTCGTAAAGATAGGAGCAAAACTCTCCTGTTTATTTGAATCCTTTTGTAGGGGTTGTAAACTTGGGAATGTGGTTTTCTTCTGTTGAAAATCTTCAGAAGTCCGGCTGGTTATTGGGGCAGGATGTCAGAGCTCACCAGTCAAATTAAGTTCAAGTAGCATCACTACAGCGTTAAAATAATCATGTTTTTTCATAATGTTTTCAGTATTATGTGAAAATCTTTATAAATACTGTTCGAATAAATAAATATTGACTAAAATCAGTTCAAAGATTTAGACTAATCATGCATGAGATGAAAATTACTTCATTTGGTAATTTTTTTATAACTTTATATCACAATATATGAAAAATAAAACACATTAATATTAATCATGTGACAAAAACTGTGGATTGATCTGATTATTTTAGTGTATAGTAAATGATTTCAAAATCTCATCATTTCTCATGTCTCGTCCCACCCGTAGTAATTATCACTAAACATACATATTCATAGTCTAGGAAACAGCAATGACAGTCACAGGGTTTGAGCATTAACCTTTCAGTTAATGGGTAATAATTATAATAACAAAGCAGCTGGCCTATTCATGGGCTTCAACGTTCTGATATGTACAACATTTTTGTACTTTCATCATTTTTGGACCAAAATGACCACACAACGCTGTCGAATAGTATAAGTGTGTAACCAGTTAAGAAAATAAAATTGGTACAGAGAAATTGGCATTTGGGGATATTTTAATTCCATGGGGTATTAACTGCTAACACATAACACATTTATATCACCATGTTACCCTTTATTGTTTTGAAAATGCTATATTCGCCAAAAACGATGTATTAACATGTTTTTTTTAAGTTTCACTTTCATTTTTCATGCTCTGAGTCCATGCTAAGTTACTCTGCCTTCAGAGTGCTATGACAACACAATCAGCATGTATCCCACTAATGAAACTACTGCGCATCGCATCAGTTTTGTGAAGTTACTCTGTACACTTTTGTATCATGTTTTTGTATATTTATGGAGAGCTTTCATGTGGGAGCATGGGTGATGTAGGCTCGTGGGCTGAGCATTGCACAGAATGCTGCTAACCGTAAGGAGGGTTCGAATAGGGTCTGGGAGAGATCGCTAAAATACTGAAACATGCAAGGATGACTTTTAAAACCTCATCAACATGGTATAAAGCTCCAAAAAGTCCATTTCACATAATACCTCCTCTTTAAGCTATGAACTTGACTGTGTATTTGAACTTCAAATCATACATTACTGTAGATATACAAAAGTGTTTAGCTGATGATTCCTCTGTTGTCCATCTCATAACTGCTTGTCTCTGTTCATGTGGTGTTGGTGCAGATGTTCCATGTGTACAGCAGCTACAGTCAGGAGCTGCTGTGCCAGGTGTTTATCCAGTGCAGGAAAAGAGGCCTGGTGAACCGCCGCAGGATTAACCAGAACCTAGGACCCAAGAAGAACCGTGCCCTACCCATCCTGCCCATGTCCTACCAGCTCTCCCATGCCTATTACAGGTAACACTGCTCAGACCACTCCTACTACAGGTACTACAACTCAGACCACTCCTACTACAGGTACCACCGCTCAGACCACTCCTACTACAGGTACCACCGCTCAGACCACTCCTACTACAGGTAACACCGCTCAGACCACTCCTACTACAGGTACCACCGCTCAGACCACTCCTACTACAGGTACCACCGCTCAGACCACTCCTACTACAGGTATCACCGCTCAGACCACTCCTACTACAGGTATCACCGCTCAGACCACTCCTACTACAGGTACCACCGCTCAGACCACTCCTACTACAGGTACCACCGCTCAGACCACTCCTACTACAGGTACCACCGCTCAGACCACTCCTACTACAGGTATCACCACTCAGAGACTCTCAGCCTTATCAGTCCTTTCACATTTGGCCAGATATGGGCTGTTATAAGGAATGTTCAATTTCAGGTGACGAGAGTCTGTATTCAGTAGTGAAGCCACAGTATGTAACCAAAAAATTCACAAACATGATGGATGTTTTTGTAGCACTGAAAAACAAAGCAAAATCTTCATTATTACTGTGAGTGGGCTTGCATGTCCGAGAGGAGTCTCTCTCTGTTTCCATGGAAATCCTGTTTCTCCCAGAGTATGGCATAAAACATATCTAATGAACAGTAAAAGCCGAAGTTAAATCTGTCAACTGGACAAAGCGTGTGAAGACGTTTCGCTTCAGTCTGCTTGGATGAGCAGCGAAACGTCACACCTGGACGACTGAGGGATTACACAGACATATCTAATGTATCCACGGTGAATGCTCCAGAGTATGGTTTTAGCTTTTTATTTACATGGAATCATGCAGTTTTCCACCTGTAAAAAGTTACATACTATCACTTTAATTAAATGCTAATTAACAAATGAAAATTCCAAAAGAAAAATCCACAAATAGTGAATGATATGAATTTATTTAAAGTTGCACTATGCAGTTTAGTTTAACATTGTAATATGTTGACTAGGGTTGTCAAGACTATAGAAAATTTGATACTAGTCAGTATTATCATGACCAGATACTTGAACCAATATCGTTACTAAAAATGTCCCATTCACAGGACAAAAAAATTAACCTTTCCTGAACAGCTTGAGAATGATCTTGAGCTGCATCAGAACAAGTACAAGACACATGGACAAGTATACGCCCATGGACCACTATGGAACCCACTGGATGATTGAGGAATTACACAGATATAAGGCCACATGGGAATACAAAAGAGAGTACTACATTTTAATGTTGAAAATCACATTCTATTGTCAAAATAAAGTGTTTTTTATTCTCATCGTGGTTTCAGAATCAGTACTGAGTATCGAGTCTATTCCTTAGTTTTGAAATTTAAGTTTATAATGTTTGTATTGTGACAACACTACTGTAGACAAGCAGGTAATGAACCACTTCATTCATTCTTCATTCATGGTTCACAATCGGCTCTAAGCTTTTTAAGAGTATCTTGCTACATTTAACTAAAGTGCATAAGAGTATATATAAAACTGTGACTTCATCTAAAGTTCCTGTGTTGATTATGAAAGAAATGTCTTTAAGGAGAGCACAACAGTTGAGCATGATTTGTATTTCCAACATACAGCAAATTGTTCCATCTTGACCCAACCACACAACAAAATGTTTTATCTCAAACTCTCCTGGTCTAAAGAATGTTGTGACATCTTCTAAAATGCAGCACTTTGATTTTAGTTTGGGGACATGTACAAAACAAAGGCTGTTGATTCAATGCTCCATGTTTTTGTGTGGCAGGTGTTTTTCATGGCGCTTTCCTCAAGTCCTGTGCACCGACTCTTTCTGCTTCGTCCGGGACTTATTGAAGCTGCCCAGAGGAGACTACAGGCCAGTCACGTACTTCCACCAGGAAACTGAGAATAGAGCCCCCGATGGAGATCTGGTGGAGCCCAGGAAGACCTCCACGGACAGAAAAGACAAACCTGCTTCAGAAAACAGTAATCCATGTGAGTTAGCGGAAATGGACTGGGAGGAGCCGACAGGAGTGGATTCTCCTGATGTGAGCGACATGTTGCAGTTCTCCCTGGAGCACCCGGGGGGTGCCTGTGTTGCAGCCCTGAGCCTCATGTCCCTGGGGCTGCTGTCCGTCTATCTGTCCATCCCCAAACGGATGGTGGTGGTAGACAGTGCGCTGGTCGACACTGACACGGTCAAAAGGTATTTTACATACAAGGACTATGCATTGTCATTTTCAAGTGCATTTGACAGGTTCTGTTGTAAATTATAGTTTTACACCAATCAAGAAGCAGTTTGTGAAGAAACATTTAAAAATATGTTTAAAATTGCAGGAAGTAGATTGTTCTATTTTAGAGAGTTCTAGACTGATGATCACATTCAAGAGATTTTTATCCATACGTTTGGCACAATTTACGTGAGAAACTAATTTTTCCAATATTTTAAACATAGTTTCACCAAAATAAAGGTGTTTTCTTAAACTTGTATTTGTCGCATAATAATTTCTCTGTATATTAGAGTTTTGACCCAGTGTACTGCATAGTTGCTAGGTAACAGTTATGCAATTTCTTAGCGTGATATCAAGATTTACAACCAGGAAATAAAATTTGAAACATAAAAAATGGCCAAATTGTGGAAAAAAATAAATAAATTATAACTGTGTTTTAGTAAAATGGATTAGTCCAACCTGTCATTGGCACTTTAAAGGGGAGGCTAACCCTGCATACTGAAAAAAAAAAAAGTTGTTCAGTTAATGGACAAGCCATTACTGTTTTTCCATGTGTTCATATTCTGTGCCAAAGCTGCTAACCCCGTAGTTTAGACCTCTACAAACATATTCTGAAATTCATGGGATTTTTGTTAGCTTATGAGTTTATAAATCAGTCTTCTTATCTATTAATTGACATGATCTTTCCCTGCAGCACTCTGGATGAAGAGGAAGAAGACGAGGAGGACGCAGAGGAGACCAAGAAGATGGAAGTCAAGGCTCACCAGGCATCCCACACCAAGTACCTGATGATGAAGGGATACTGCGCCCCAGGGATAGGTCAGCATCTATTAACACTGCCACTGTAATTTGACTTTGACTTTAGTGCAGTGCTTATCATTTGATCAGAACATTTTGTTGATTACACTGAAATGCAGCAAAGGATTATGGTCCATGTAGTGCCTCCTACTGAGTACCACACTGCTTCCACAAATCAGTGTATTCCCTGATTAAGATTGACTGAAAGTGTGTGTTGAATTCCAGTGAAGCTGCGTAACCTGAGCACCAACGACAACATCGTGGTGGAGTCGTGTGTGATGAGGCTCCAGCTGAGGGACCGGCCTGCCCACAGCATCTTCAGCCTGGACTGTAAGACCACTGACCACTGCACCATCACAACACACTCCTCCACTCGTCCTCTCTGACACAGGGACATTTGGCTTTTAGTACTTAAAGGCCCTCTACACAATGCATAAGATACGTGGAAAATAAGTTTGGACCTGTAAAAATCAGATACAGCTCCTTTAACGACCAATGACTATGTGGAACCTCGATAAAATATGCATATATATTGTGGTTGGAAGGGCAGATGGCACCGATTGGCAGCTTGGCACCTCTTTCTACCCCAGGGCAGCTGTGGCTACAGTGTATGGAGTGAATGAATAGAACAATGTGAATTATTGCAGCATTAAACCGTTTGCAGTGGTCCAAAGTTACTCCTCTCTTACCTTATGCATTCTGAGTATCCTAATTATTCACCGCAATGAGTTTATAAGCTTCCTCTCACAGCTTTCAGGGGCCAGAGCGTTTCGCCATCACGGAAAAGCTACTAACAACTAGTATACTAATGCGCACTTCCTCATTATCAACCAAGTAAAAGGCTTTATAAATAGAAACAGACAATACGTAGCTGACTTTTTTTCTTTTTTTATCTTTATCTATACAGGGACAGCCCAATGAGGGCACTTACACTCTTTTTCTTGGGCGCACTGTCCAAGCTACAGGAAAAATATAAAGAGGACAAAAGTACATAGGTCCATTTAAAACGTTAAACGCAGGTCTGAGTATAAAAGTTTGTGAAAGAGTGTGTAAAGGTTTAAAAGTAGAGACTGAAGCCTGAAAGTAAATTATATCTCCATAATTCAGTACAGAAAGAAAGGTTGCTTGAACAATTTCTATTATTTTTATTATTTATTATGATCTCAAGAGCTGCTTATACAATATAACTGTACCAGGATAAGACAAATTTGCTCAAATACATGGGAAAAAATTGGGTACCGTACTTCTGTGCCATTTGTATCAGTTGTATACTCACTGTAATGTCAATAATAGACCATCAAATACTTAAAAATTCAAGCAGATCTGTTGTGCTTGTGTCTACTCTATGGTTATAACCTCAGACACCCGTGGATCATTATGTTATAATTTGGATATTTTTAATCGCAATATTAATCTAAAACAACAAGAAATAATAGAAGCAAGCCCACTGACTTCCACTTTTGAAAAACTGTGGTGCTCAATGAGAGCTAACACCGCCACTAGCAAGCAACATTTTTTTTTTTTTCATTTGTAAAAAGACTACACAATGCTGCCAATTCCTGCATGTATCACGATTAAGAAAATACAATTGGGGAACAAAGTAAGTACAGAGCAGTAGGCATATGCTGGTGGCAGTGAAAACATAAGTTGATCTGCAATGTGGTGTCTTGAAAATAAGCAAATCACTCCAAATACAACTAACTATAACATGGTTAGAAGCTCTAAAAAGATTTTGCAGAACAGGTCTGCTTTAACACCTTTTTACTGCAAAAATATTAAACATATAACATTTCTTAACCCATGTTTTCCAGCTGATCCTGCTCTTGACCTGTCCAAGTGTGGCCCAACCCTACTACCCCCCGGCCTGTCCCACTCCCTCTCCACACCCCCCCTCAGTGCAGAGGAGTGTCTGCTTGGGCTGCAGGAGCACAGGGGGTACTCCACAGAGGACCTCCAGGCATGCACTCTGCTCTGGGACACTCTTGACCAGGCCGGGGAGAGAGGCCTGGATGTGGGACAGTTCAATCAGAGGCACGGAGAGCTGGAGTTGTTCCAGCCCCCACGCACCAGAACTGTCCAGCAGTACATGCAGGTACAGGGCACAGGGACAAAGGCAGGAAATCACTGCTGGTCCCAGAGAGTCTTCCCCTGTGTAAGCTCTGAGGAACAACCAGTCACCGGGAGTTTTTTTTCTTTATTTTTTCTGCTTTCTACATTTTATATACATCCAGGACACATCAAATATATTAAACAAGATATGTGGAATTACGTAGAAAAGAAAAAAACATGAAACTGCAGATTTTTTGTGTTTATTTCATATTCAAATCCTCAAAATAGATTTAGAAGAGTTATTTACTGGCAAAAGAAAAATGCAATTCTGTCAACTGGACAAAAGTGTTAGAGTGAAGACGTTTGGTTGCTCATCCAGGCTTCTTCAGTTCTGGTCAGATCAGAAGGGAGGAGCTAGCTACATTGAAACTAACACACCTTTTGTTTACAGTTTCTGTTTGTTAGCTAAGCCTAATGAGCTACCTTAAGTGTGAACTGTGCCTGAGTCATATTTTGCTTAATCATTCAGGCCCCTCATGGGTGCTCTCACACCTATTAGCATACTGGTTAGCACTTGTTTAGATTTAGGTCTGAGAATGTCATTATAATTAGTAGATAAACAATGTCTAAGCCCCCCATTCCTGTTCAAAGATGGATTGTCTTTCCTGGCAAAAATGTGGTCTTTAACTCCCCTCTCGAGCCATTTATTTTCTTTGGCTAAATCTGCACCTCATTATCTTCAAAGGAAATGTTTGTGGCTTTGAGATGGAGATGTACAGCAGATTGGGGTCCTGAACTGCTCTGGTGACGGTGTTGGTACATTCTCTTATGGCTTAGTGGCTGTTTTGTTTCTTCAATATAACGCTCACTGCAGTCTTCACTTCTTTGTTTGTGGCTCGGCTGAACCAGTTTCTGTCTTAAAGTGTTTGTAGGTTTGAACTAGACCAGAGTTTCATGCTGTTTGAAAATCCTCTGAAGCTTTTCAGACAATAGATCTAAGTTAAACAAATTAGATCTATTGAAGGTCCATTTTGGATATCCACAGGCAGAGGGCTTTCTTTTGTTATTCTTTCACTTTTTCCTATTTGTGAAACAAAGTGAAAGAAGAACATCATTCAGTTAGTTAGTCGGCCGATGGTGCCTTAGTCGTATTAGTCAACTAATCATTTTATTTAGATTATAAGGATTTATGTGGGACAACATCAGAAAGAAGGAGTGAGTTAATGAGTTGGCATTTTTTGGTATTTAAATGTCAGATTAAACTAATGATTCATAAATTTAATCTCTCTTTATATAAATACATTGTTTCCTAGTACTTTTTTCTGTATAAATAGCTGTTTTTGCATGAACTCTCGTGTTTGCAGTTTGGGTCAGATACATACATTTTTTTAACCTCTGACGTCACAAAACTAGGAAATTAAAACATGTTAATATATTGTTTTCAGTGAATATATCATTTTCAAAACAATAGAGGGGAACATGGTGATCTAAATATTGTATGTGTTAGCAGTTAATACCCAGATTACAAAATATATACAATTTTGAAAAACTTGAATAAAACATAACATTGCAGTTTAAATTATTGATACTGGGTCATTCCTAACCTCCTCTCCTTTGTTGCCCCAGGACCTGCAGCAAGAGGGCCAGGTGCTGCTGGTGGGGGCCCATGGAGCTCGCTGGGTGCTGCGGCTGCACGCTGACCCCTGGCTCATCACCCCCAACATGGGACAGTGGAGCAGGACACTCCCTGAAGACCTGAGCATCCCTAGAATCAAGTACGACATCCCATTCATGATGAAGAAACGACCATTAGCCATGGACAGCACAGAGGAGTCCAGTGCCAAACGACAAGCCCTGGACACCTGCGGGGATGGAGGAGAGGGGACAAGTACTGAAGGACCAGCTCTGGACACCTGCAGGGACATAGGAGAGGGGAGACCAAAGGAGCAGCTGAAGGGAGCAGAGGAAGAGACGAGTCATGCAGTGAAGGTGTGAATTGTAATTTATGCTGCACACACTACAGTATAATTTGCTCGATTTAGTCTCTGATTTGCTTCTCCTTGACATTTGGGGAGGCATGACCCGACTATGGATCCTCCTAAGCAAAGCTGCTGTGCTCCCCATGTGTGTAGTGTCAGTGCGACTCTGAGTTGCTCTGTCATATCATAGCCACAAAATATCACCACCACTACACTTGTCAATAAAACAGAGCATCAGGAGCAGACGGAGTGACGGACACAGAAGCGCAACATAAAAAACTTAGGAAACGGCAAAAAGAAGGTGACTTTTTGACTCACATCTGGTAAAGTTGTAAAGTGAAACTGCACCATTATTATCCTTACTATCCATTCAAATTTGTCCTCTGCAAATAATGACACACAGTCCACAAAACAGCGGTATGAATCTGCTTTGAAGTGTTCTTTAAAAGTTAAAAGGTGAGAGTAGTTCCCCATGTGTGTCTGTTTACATCCACACAGCATGGATCAGGGTAAGCACAACTCTACTTCCTGTGTAGTTTGTCTCCAGCCTTCTGTGAAAAGATGTGAGGGTCGCTCATGGCTCTATTAAAATAACAGGATATGGTATCACTAACTTAGAGCTGTCTCGAGTTGGATTAGTGGCCCCTCAATGGTACTCCAACAAAAAAATCCCTCCTGCCCAGAAAAGATCTTTCTCATAGAGAATCACAAACTGCTGTGTTCAGTTGAAATTGCAGGGCACCTTCAGTTTTCACAAAGGTTGAATTTTATGGTGATTTTTTTACCTATTTTCAGATCATAAACTTTTTCTCAGCTCATCTGTCTGTCTCTTAAAAAATGCTTTTTAATCGTTAGCTTCGCCTACACTCTATGTCCCCTCTAGCTAAGCTCAAGCGCTGACTGGTTAGAGCGATCAAAGATTTGACTTTGTGACTTCCCTAACTACAGGTAAGCAGAGGACCAGAGGACCAGGTGGAGCTGGGGGAAGGAGACGAAAACAGAAAATCACAACCTGAACAAACTGAGGAAGAGGGGATGAATGCACAGCCAGAGGAAGAGAGAGAGAAGACAGGAGCAGATGGAGACAAGGAGGAGGAGAAAGGAGCAGACGAGACTGGATCACAGGAGGGCAGTGAGAAGAGGGATAACAAACCAAGGACATCACGTGTCCCCAGCCGCTGTACGAGTCCATGCTGCGCTCAGGATCTTCCTCCAGAGTGAGTATTGACCTGATGTACATGTTCAGGTGGTACTAAAGGAGTCCTTGGCCTTGTTCAGCCTATTGATATTGTGGGAAGAAATGCTATCTTTTCTCTTTTAACAAGCCATAATAAGCCGTCTGTGATGCAATCGCTGTTGTCTGACAGTCTGGAAGTGTGTGTTAGCAAGCTGGTTGTTGTTGGGTTTTTTTGCTTTACTGTGATGGCAAAACTCTGTTCTGGCCTCTGAAAGTTGTGAAAATGTGCTTACAAACTCTTCGCAATGAATAATTAGGATACTTGGAATGCATACGATTAGTGATTAACTTTGGACCACTGCAAACCATTTCTGTTTTTAATATTTTTAAGACGGTAAAAATTAGATACTCTTAACCCTAACTTGTTAATTAAGTATTTACCCACATGGATCATTCTTAATACAATTTATGCCTTTGAAAACATTCAACTGAAACTTTTGAAAATATGTAGAAATGCACCAAACACACATTAAAACTTATTGTGTAACATGGACCTATTCTATACTTGTATTAGAATAATACTTTAAGCTTAGTACCGCATGTTCTTTTTGGTTAGGTATTTAAATGTGTAACTCATCTGTAGCTCTCTCAAATGTGTGTTTTTGTGCAGAGAGAGTCCCAGTGAGAGCATGAGCTTCGTGGCCCGTCCCTGGAGGATGGTGGATGGGAAGCTGAACCGGATGGTGTGTAAGGGCATGCTGGAGGCCCTGCTCTACCACATCATGTCTGTGCCCGGGGTCACTCTGGAGGCCCTGCTCCTGCACTACAGAGCTGTGCTGCAGCCGTTGGCCACGTTGGAGCTGCTGCAGGTAGACCACTATATATCCTCTTTTACATGGTCAAAAATCATCATAATGTTTTTATTTTAAAGCAGACCTATTCTGCAAAATCAACTTTTTAGAGCTTTTAATCATGTTATAGTTGTTTCCCTTCACCATTTACACTCTCAAAGTTGTTGATGCATATTTGAACAATCTTTAATCTCACCATCCCCGGTACACTCCCACTGCTCTCTACTTACTACTTTCTCCAATTGTATTTTCTTAATCTGTGATACCTCTCCTTAAACCTCTACCTTAACATGGTGGAGAGGTTGAACACTCGAATGATCGTGAGAGCTATGTTGTCGGCAGCTTCATGCCCCTGGTAGGGTCACCCAGGACAAAAACAGGTCCTGGGGGACAGGTCAGACTAAGAGCGGTTCAGAAACCTTTCAGGATTCAATCGAGGCCAGTTCTGTCGCACAGACTGCCATTAAAGGAACCCTACCTTGGAGCCAGGCCTGGGGTGGGTGCTCGACAGTGAGCGCTTGGTGGCCGGGCCTATCCCCACACAGCCCGGCTGGGCACAGCCCAAAGGAGCAACATGGGGCCGTCCTCCCGTGGACCCACCACCTGCGGGAGGAGGGAGGTCTTAGGCGGGGGCCTCAGCGACCAGATCTCTGGACACTGGCCTGGAGACATGGAACGTCACTCGCTTAGGGGAGAGTCTGAGCTTGTGCAGGAGGTTGAGCATTATCAGCTAGATATAGTCAGCCTCACCTCCACGCACAGCTTGATCTCTGGAACCCAACTCCTTGAAAGGGGCTGGACCCTCCATTTTTCTGGCAACGCTTAGAGATAGGGTGAGGAGCTCGGTCACACGGGAGGGGCTCGGAGTAGAGCCGCTGCTGCTCCAAGTTGAGAGGAACCAGCTGAGGTGGCTCGGGCATCTGTTCAGGATGCCCCCTGGACTGCTCCCTAGGGAGGTGTTCTGGGCATGTCCCACCAGGAGGAGGCCCCAAAGAGGACCCAGGACCCACTGGAGGGATTATGTCTGCACATTTCAGCAGTGTTTCCTTGGTCACAAATTTGTCTTAAATCACACTAAAACCAAGTGGACGATGTTTTCAACTTTGAATAATTTTGAACCTGCTCCTCATGCTCTAGACGGACAGATTGAAATGGTCAGCTCTTATAGATATGTGGGTATTTCAATAGACACCACAATGTCCTTTGGTGCAGGGATGGGCTTCCTGTTTAGAATGGCAACACATCAAGTTTCTCATTTCAAAGTAGGAAGTATCTTGTACAGTTTGATTTGACTGTTTTGGCCATTGTATCCTGTGTCAAAAGGTTGGCTGGCCTTTAGCAATTCACAGAGATATGCCATTGTCTCTTATTTATTTAGAAGGCCCTATGTGGTAAACTTTCTCAGTATTTGCCTTCGCTGCTAAATGTTGGTTCACAAATGTACATTAGTTTGTTGATCGGTGAACTCTGCTTTCCACTTTTACGCCCCAGACAAGTGGAACAAGCTTTTACTTTTTAGATATTGTACTTTTCTGTAGAACCTTTTAACATTCCTTTCTGAACTAAACCCCTTCAAAAGCCCCCTATGGACAGGTGTTAAAAATTAGCACTTAAAACAATGCACCTGCAAGTGCTTTAAATAAAACATAAATATAAAAAAAAAAAAAAAAAAGCTTCAGGGTAACCTTAGACTGGAGCAATTAGTCTCTACACACAAAAATTTGGGGTTTAAATGGAAGTAACATTTTGGGCACCTGCTTCCTGCCAAACCAGTGGTGCGGGCACTTAGCAAAACTGTCAGTCAGATCTGTTGCTAGCAGGAGTGACTTTGGGGAAAGGAGGCACCTGATTGGTCTGTTATTAATGTTCATGTTTTGACTTGGACAGAATAGCTAAATAAAAACACCAAGATCTTGTAGGGTGGGTTAAAACAAACATTTTAAGCAACAGTTAAAGAGAGTAACAGAATAACACCCATGTTCACTTCCTATTTGAAACATGGCAGCTAATGGGTCAGCTGTGTCCAGAGATATATGTAGATATATATAGTGTATTGTGTTGTACTGTGAGGGTCGTGTTTAACCATTTGAGTATTGTTGCATCCCTTGTAACAAAGAATATCAAGATGTTGTTATTTCCTGCCAACTAGAACTTTGAACCCTGTAATCAATTTTTAATTAACCCAAGTTTTATTGGCTTGTCTCCGTGTAGGCCCTCATTGACCTGGGCTGTGTCAAAAGGAAGACTTTGGTGAAACGTTCCAAAGCCTCTCTGTTCTCCCGACCCGCCCCCCCTCCTCAGACCGGGCCCTCCACATCGTCTTGTGGGTCCAGAGAGGAGCAGCCCGACATGGTGTACTACGAGCCTACTGTGAGCTGCGTGCTGCGCCTTAGCCAGGTGCTGCCCCATGAGCGCCACTGGAACTCCGACACACCTGGACAGCACCCTGAGAGCACCCTGACAGCACCTTGACAGCATCCTAAGAGCAACCTAACAGCACCCTGACAGCACCCTGGCAGCACCCTGGCAGCACCCTGACAACACCCTAACAACAGCCTGGCAGCACCCTGGCAGCACTTGTTGGACCCTGCTCCGGTCGCGGCTTCGTTAGTACTTTGACTGTTGTTTATTGTTCAGAGATGCAGAGAGTTTGAATATGATTTTAGTTGGAAAAATATAAATTTGTGAATGTTTCCCAGCCATCCAGTTGACTCTGATTTTAAAGTTGCTCTATGTAACTTTTCTCATGTCTCCATGGAAATGTTATTTTATTATGTACAAATATACCTTGCCAAGTTACAGGTCAGATCTCTGGAGAAGCAAGATCACTTGCTGCATGTTTTGCAAGTTAATGTAACATCTCTATGGCGATGAGCAGGTGGCAGTCCTCTACCAGAGAAGTTACAGAATGCACCTTTAAAGCTGTAAAAGTAGGACAAACAGCTTCTCTAATTTGATTGGTACATATAATTATTTTCACAGTTCTGATAAAGTCCAGATTAAATGCATGCACAGCATTTATTTTTGTTTGTGGATGTGCTATAATGGGAGATTGATAGACAGAAAAGATTAAAATAAAAATATATTACACTGAGACCACACAAGACGGAGATAAGTAGGAACCACACACAAAACTTCTGTGTTGTGTTTACATAGCAAGATGACCACCCGTCCCACCTGTACAGTTAACCACATGATGGACTTGTGACTGTTGACTGCATCCAAATGAACCGGGGATGTTCAGGGTTGCATTTGGGCACTGCTTTGCTTTGCTTTTTAGGGGATTGTACCTCAGGAAAAAACACAAGAGTAGACAGATGAGGGAGCCTATTTTTGTAAGTGTTCTCTTTGTAAATAAATAAAATATATTTAAGTTTTTTTGTTTATGGTAAGGGTCTGGTCTGTGTCTCCCAACTCTCTAATTATATGACTAATAATGTAATGTATATTTTTCCCCAAGTCTGTTTGTTTGTAAGGAGCTGGCACATTGACAAGGCCGTGATTCAAAAAGCAGCTTTGGTTTTTAGTTTAACAGAGAATTAACCTGGACTCCGCCAGGGCTGCCCTTTGTCACCGGTTCTGTTCATTATATTTATGGACAGAATTTCTAGGCGCAGCCAGGGGCCGGAGGGGGTCTGGTTTGGGAACCACAGGATTTCATCTCTGCTGTTTGCAGATGATGTTGTCCTGATGGCTTCTTCGAGCCAGGACCTGCAGCAGGCACTGGGGCGGTTTGCAGCCGAGTGTGAAGCGGCTGGGATGAGAATCAGCTCCTCCAAATCCGAGGCCATGGTTCTCGACCGGAAAAAGGTGGTTTGCTCTCTCCGGGTGGGTGGTGAGTCTCTGCCTCAAGTGGAGGAGTTCAAGTATCTCGGGGTCTTGTTCACGAGTGAGGGAAGGATGGAGCGGGAGATTGACAGGCGGATCGGTGCAGCGTCTGCAGTGATGCGGTCGCTGTATCGGTCCTGTTGTGGTGAAGAAGGAGCTGAGCCCAAAGGCAAAGCTCTTGATTTACCGGTCAATCTACGTTCCTACCCTCACCTATGGTCATGAACTCTGGGTAATGACCGAAATGACAAGGTCGCGGATACAAGTGGCTGAAATGGGCTTCCTCCGCAGAGTGGCCGGGCGCACCCTTAGGGATAGGGTGAGGAGCTCGGTCACACGGGAGGAGCTCGGAGTAGAGCCGCTGCTCCTACACGTTGAGAGGAACCAGTTGAGGTGGCTCGGGCATCTGCTCAGGATGCCTCCTGGACGCCTCCCTAGGGAGGTGTTCTGGGCATGTCCCACCGGGAGGAGGCCCCGGGGAAGACCCAGGACACGCTGGAGGGACTATGTCTCTCGGCTGGTCTGGGAACGCCTTGGGGTCCCACCGGAGGAGCTGGATGACGTGTCCGGGGTGAGGGAAGTCTGGGAGTCCCTGCTTAGACTGCTGCCCCTGCGACCCGGCCCCGGATAAGCGGAAGAAAATGGATGGATGGAGAATTAACCTATAAACAATAATAATAATAATGATGTCTTTTAATGCATCATGCTAATTATTCATTTTAGTATCAGTTAACATCTAAGCATCTAAGCAGGTACCCCCAAACTTCCCTCACGCCAGACACTTCCTCCAACTTCCCCAGTGGGACGTCAAGGTGTTCCCAGGCCAGCCGAGAGACATAGTCCCTCCAGCGTGTCCTTGATCTTCCCTGGGGCCTCCTCCCGGTGGGGCATGCCCAGAATACATCCCTAGGGAGGCATCCAGGAGGCATCCTGAGCAGATGCCCGAGCCACCACAGCTGGCTCCTCTCGACGTGTAGGAGCAACAGCTCTACTCTGAGCTCCTCCTGTGTGACCGAACTCCTCACCCTATCTCTAAGGGATCTTGGAACATCTCTGTACTGAACAAATCACTACTACAAACAAATATAACCTGCAAAAATGTACATTAATATAATAAAAAGAAAATACAAACATTTAATTTAAAAAAAAGATAAGGAGAAAATCCAAAAAAACGAATTGGAACTTTTGGTTTTAGTTACTTTTTGTTGCCATTTAGACAAAGTGTAAAGATAACAAAATGAAAGCATGTCTGGCCACTGCCCCTCCCATACAACACAATGAGACTGGCTGGTATTCAACTCCTGTGGCGCTGGGCATTTCCTCTGGACCTGCTCAAGCTTCAAAAGCAGGATCAACTGTGTCCCTCTGCTTCCAGTATGTTTGAATATGTTTAGACTGCTACTTCCTCAACTCAGAAATATTTTCCACTTGTTGAACCTGGTCATTAGGTTGTTCATTAATTGACTATCACCACACCACAAAATCTACTGATACAAATATGATTTCATTTTGCAGATTGTAGTGTGAATCACTTTGTGCTTCTCCTCAGTACGTTTCCAGGTTTCCCGTAATCTGCAGGAAAAGTGAAAGTGTGCGTGTGTTGCAGGCTGTCCAGAGCTGACAGCACTTCCTCCTGACTTCGGAAATGCCATGTAGCTTTTGTATTGTGTCAGATGTACCGGAGGAGCTCAGAGCAGTGCTGAACTGTGCTGCATCACTATACAGGGACTACACCAGGGACTACACCAGGAACTACACCAGGGACCAGAACTCATGGATCTACATGCTGGTTTAAGCCCCAAGAGGGTCTCCGTCACTGGACTCTTCCTCTGGTGTCTCCTCTTCGGTGCTGTTGGTGTCCACGCTAAGAATGGTGAGCTACACTGTGCATTGCTTGGACAGAGGGCAGGACCAGTAGATATATACATTATGTAAACACGGAGGGCTCAGAATCAAAACAACAGTTAGTCAATATGAGCTAGTTATAAATAAACCCTTAATGGTTATATTGCATTTACAAGCTTGACAACCCTCTCAAAGCACTGCTCATTATGCATTCATTCCACATCTGGTGTTGGAAAGCTATGTAGCCACAGCTTCCCTGAGGCAGACTGGCAATAGTGAGGCTGCCAATCTTCACCATCAGCCCCCATTATACACACGTAACCAGGAGGTAGTTTAGGGTCCCCCTTTTTTTAAATAATAATAATAATGATAATGAACATAATCAGCCTGGTATAAACAAGGACAAAGGCAAAGTTTTATGTTATGACCATTTAAAATGTATTTCCTTTTTTTCAAGGTGCGTGAATCAATAAAACAGTGAACAACAACCAACAAATTAACTTTTGTAAATGTAGAATTTAACTCAAATTGAACTATTAAACCAAACTGAACAAAGTTAGTAATCTCTAACCAACCGTTAATGAAAAGCAGAACAACTGAAATCCTACTTTTGCAATAAGTTAAAGTGCTAGTACTGTGCAAAACATAGATGATGTGCAAATATTGGCATTTAAAGTGCTTGTGCAAAACTGCTTCGTGCACTGCTTGGGACTAGGTTAAAGTGCTTGGAGTTCTGGACGTTTTTAATGAGCTACAAGCGCAGATATTTGATTTAGAATCTGTAAACGGACTTCACCTGACACTGCCTGTGACTTACAGTGGTAAGTGGCTCAGTTACTTGCAGAGGAGGGTGAAACAACTGCTTTCAACTTAAACCTGAGTGATACTTTGTCTTTTCCAAAACTTTGTAAAGACAAGAATGCCAAGCCACATGTGTTAAAAGACAATGCTAATGTAGTTACATCACCCAAAATACAGTTTACAAACAGTCACAGACTGATGTTAACATACAAAAAGAAAATAGATTTTTGTCCCAAAAGAGAGCAATGAAGCTGGCAAAAGAGCGGCAGCAGACAGGTGATCTGTGCGAAACGTCAAGGTCAGAGATACGCTGCTCTTAGGAGATGGTGCTATCAGCGATGTGAGCCACAAAGGAATGCAAACATGCTCCCACCCCATTTACACTGTTTCTGAGATAAAAAAAACTCCTGCCAATGCACCAAGGAGTTAAACAGCTGATTGTGCATGTGGGTGCAGTTGACAGCAGAACAGATTGAAATCTTGAAAAGGGATTAACCAAAATGATTTGAGGAGGTGGATAAAGTGGATGTTAAGACATTCATCAGTGGACCTTCCCAACCATCTGGAAAGCCTCATCACATCAGGAATTAAGATGGTTCCCCTCACACCTAATATAGTGCGATCAAGAATTCTGGCATCAATTATGCTGAACTCTTCCCCTTTCAAAACTATGCTTGATTCACCACCAAAGGCCCTCCCAGCTATCTCCCCTCATCTTTCACCCAAACTCCCCCCTGCTCTACCTCTTCTGCCCTCACCTGGTCCCTCACCTAAACTCCCCCCTGCTTAGCCCTCACCTGGTCCCTCACCTAAACTCCCCCCTGCTCGGCCCTCACTTGGTCCCTCACTTAAACTCCCCCCTGCTCGGCCCTCACCTGGTCCCTCACCTAAACTCCCCCCGGCTCACCCTTCCCAACCTTCCCCCAGAGCTATCAGTTATCACCAAAAGCTAGGACACACAGGGCCTCTGCTGTCCCAGGACATACATTCATGATGAAGATAATATCATGCTGAGGCCCTGTGATGGAGCCATGTAGGCTGATTACACCATGTAGACTGAATAACAAAAGGACAGTTAGACTGTCCAATCAGAGAAATTTTGTTCACATTCTTGTAAAAAGATAACATCCAGCCCTACTGAAACTAATCTGAAACTTGTTGTGCTCAATGTCAGATCTGTATGTAACAAGTCATTTTTAATTAATGATTTTTATCTTATTTTAATCTTGTTTTATGTTTTTAACCAAAACATGGCTAGACAAAAACACAGGTAATGCAATTTTCTATTGGCATCAACTCCACCCAACTTCAAATTTGAATCTGAAACCAGAGCAAACAAAAAGGGTGGAGATGTGTGTGTTACTTGTCATTTAGGGTGTTTTCATCTTTTGAGTATGTTTCCTTTAAAATGGAGTTAAAACAGTCACCCTCTATACTCTACTTAGTCATATACAAACCTCCCCAGCACTGTCTGAGGTTTAATGATGATTTTACTGAGATACTTTCAGTCGTATGCACAGACTTTGATGGTTTAGTCATTACAGGTGATTTTGATGTACATGTGGATAATGTGTTTGACAGAAACACTAAAGAGCTCAGTTCTGTCCTTGAAACCTTTTTCTGACTCAGCATGTCAACGAGCCCACCCTCAACAGAGGACACACTCTGGACCTGCTCATTACAAAAGGAGTAAATATTTCAAATGTCAGTGTGGTGGATGTTGCTCTGTCTGATCATTTCTGTGTCTTCTTTGACCTGTCTGTTATTTCCAAACCAGCAGTTGGACCTGCAGTTGTTTGAAGGAGACACATAAATGATAAAACAGGTGCACTGTTCATAGAAATGATACACTTTGAAAATGTCTCATGTTCTAATGTTGATGATTTGTTGATCTCTGTGACTTTGAGTGTTTTGAATGTTTTCGACACCATTGAAGGTTAAGATGGTTAAAAATCAGTAGAAAGCGCCATGGAGGAATGATGACTCAGTCAGGACACAGGAAGTGGAGTGCTGGAGGGCACAGTCAAAGCTTCAGGTTCATTTTGAGATTTACAGAGAAAAGATGCACAGGTACAACCACAGTTTATGTAGAAGAGAGGTATTTTTCGGACATTATTGGAAATTGCAGTAACAACAACAAACCCTCCAGCTCCGATACCATTAGAACTAATTTCCACATCTAAGTGCAATGAGTTTGCAGTATTTTTTAATGACACGGTTCAGGGCAATGCTATCAATTCCACAACACAAACAAGACCCCTGCAGCCACCTATACCCTTAGAGCTGACTCACTTTGCACCTGTAACTGACAAAACTGTCCAAGAGATCGTCACCAGTCTGAGTTCATCTACATGCTGCCTTGATGTGTTACCCACTAGATTTCTAGCTTTGAAATCAAGCCTCTCCTAAAGAAGAGCAGTCTTGATGCCTTGATACCAATCTCAAATCTGCTGTTTTGTAGGCACAGTCCTTGAAAAAGTTGTTTACCAACAGCATATTAACATTCTCCATATGAACAACTCCTTTGATGTTTTCCAGTCAGGTTTTAGACCCCACCACAGCACTGAGACTGCTCTTATCAAGGTGACAAATGACATCCGCCTGAACACTGATGCAGGCAAAGTCTCAGTCTTGATCTTGTTAGATCTGAGTGCTGCTTTTGACACTGTCCTATCTAGAAGACAGGGAGTATTTTGTTGAAATTGGAAAATGTATCTCAGATAAAATGTCCCTGACCTTTGGGGTGCCCCAGGGGTCAATCCTGGGACCCCACAGGTCCCAGGATTGACCCCACAATCTCTACATACTGCCATTAGGCCAGTTAATACGCAGCAATAATGCATCCTACCTTAACTATGTCTCATCTATGTCTCACTGGCAGCAGGTGAGTATGGACCAGTGGATTCACTCTGCCACTGCATCCAACAGATCAGTGTGTGGATGCAAAAACAGCTTTCTCCAGCTAAACTCAGACAAGACTGAAGTCATCATCTTTGGCCCACAGAAACAAAGAGAAGGTGTCAGTAGTCACCTCCCATCTCTCTAAAACCTTCAAATCAGGCTAAAAATGTAGAGGGAATAATGGACACAGACTTGAACTTTAACAGCCACATCAAATCAATAACATCTATATATTTTTACCCTCTAAAAAACACAGCAAAAATCAAAGGCCTCTCCAAACTATTGTTAAAACAGCTGCAGTACATCCAGAATGTTGCTGCTCGGGTCCTGACTAGAACTACGAAGTACAAGAACATACAGTAAGTCCTGTGCTCAGGTCTCTGTACTGGGTTTCTGTGGCTCAGTAAATAGACTTAAATGCAGCTTTGCATGTGTATGTGCATGGTCTAGCACCAAAGTACATCTCCGAAATGTTAGTGCCATATGAACTATCTTGAACTCTGAGGACTTCAGGGACCGGCCTTCTGCTGGTGCCTGGAGTCAGGACTAAACATGGAGAATCAGCGTTTCAGTTTTATGCAGCTAAAACCTGGAGCAATCTTCCTGAAGATGTGAGACAGGCCTCTACTTTGACAATGTTTAAATTCAGGCTCAAACGGTTCTGTTTTGCTGTGCATACGACTGAAAGGTTTTTATGATGAATATTTGTGATTATTTATGTTTTGATTTGTTGTATTGTGAATTTAATGTCTTTCATATTCTGTCAAGCACTTTGAATTACTTTGTGTACAAATTGTGCTAGACAAATAAACTTGCCTTGCCTTAAAAAATTAGCAGTGCAGAGACTGAATAGAGAGCCAAAATTATTAGCAACAGCAGCATCTGATACACTTTGATACACAATGATGGATTAACTTCATGTATGGCATTAAACAACAAACTAAGTTACCAAAACATTACCTAGCATTCCAAAGATCATGCTGGCCCCCGGCACCACAGCAAACTCCACACAACACCTTTAACCTTATTATCATGAAAAAAGAGAGGCTTAGAAGAGGCCTTCACATCTGATCACTACCAGAGAATATAACTTAAGCTACTTCCACATGCTGCTTGCAGCTACCTACAGAAAGCCCCGAGAACCACACTGAGACATGTGCACCTTTTTCTGGTGGCATTGTGTTCATGGATGCACAGCGGTGGGAAACTAAAGTACCTGTGACCATCGTGCTACACACATGTCACTTACACACACACACACATACCATATTCATACATGGACAAAGTAGGACAAGTGTCTTGCCCAAGGACAGTATGCACTGGTCCAAGTTGGGTCTGAACCTCTAACCTTAGAGTTGGTGGATCACTAAGTGCTCTGACCACTGTTGCCTTTAAGTGAACTACTGTTTATTGTTTTTTCTCAAAATGCTCTTTATGTATGTGGTCTTTTCTTGACTATCAGTCTTGCTTGCTTGTGAATGCTGGTGTGCTGTTAAAGGCCCAGATGAACTACACCTGTAAATGGAAGCAGGGCCGTCCAAAAACAACATGGTGCCGTAAAATCATCTCAGAGCTGGGGCGGATGTGTCTGCATACAGCTCCAGGCAGAACCCCACTTATGTCCCAATAGGAACCAGGAAGTGAGTACAGATACATGCCTATTTGTGCAGCTCTTCCACTGAGCAGTCAGCCAGTTCCATTAAACGCGTGCTCATGAGAGCCATTGACCGTTTATATCAGATGGCAACAATTAGGGACCATAAGGTTTGGAATCCTGAAGCCGGCTGTGGGCAGATCTTGGGGCTCTGTGTGCACATGTGAGGAGGTGCTGGGCTGATGTCTTCTCTGTCTGCAGACTGTAAGGAGCTCCCTGTGTTCAGCCCGTCTCCACTGGTGGTGAAGCATGGCGACCCCGCTATAGCCACATGCTCCATCTGCAACAACGACAGCTCCTGTGACTACGAGCTCCGCCTGGAGGAGCCCTTTCAGGCCAGTGTCAAGAAAGGGAACCAAATGCTCTGGAACGTCCCCAACATGACAGATTGGAGTTTGCAGATATATTGTTTTATATTTGACACCAGCTGTATAACCTCTCTGGAAGTGATTGTTTATCGTGAGTACCTTTCACTTGTTCTCATTTAACACATGTGTAAGAGACTAAAGCCTCTTGTTTTACAGAGCCTCCAGAGAAAGTGTCCATGAGCTTTAGGAACCACTCGGGCCGCCTGCTGGAGAACCCCTCAGGGCCCCTGGAGGAGGACCAGCTGTACTGTCTGCAGTGTGAGGTGGAGGCTGTGGCTCCTGCTCAGAACATGACTGTGGCCTTTTACAGGGGCCTCACTGAGCTGAGTGTCATGAGAAGCAGCACAACAGACAAGCGTCCAGTGAACGTGAACTTGTGTTTGAACCACACCGTGAGCAGACAAGACCATGGCGCCACCTTCTGGTGTGAGGCCAGACTGGAGCTGGGGCCTGAAGGCCCACAGCCCCCTCCAGTGGTCAGGTCACACAACATCACTGCCAACGTGCTCTGTGAGTGTTCACTGGGTGGGAATGAATGAACACATTTGAGGCCACCTTCATCACATGACATTATTATATTATCACAGTTACACACACATACTGTACATGACATTATTATATTATCACAGTTACACATACATACTGTACATGACATTATTATATTATCACAGTTACACACACATACTGTACATGACATTATTATATTATCACAGTTACACACACATACTGTACATGACATTATTATATTATCACAGTTACACACACATACTGTACATGACATTATTACATGGTACAAGTCAGAGAGTAAATAATGCACCTTACTCTTTTTGGTGTGTAACACAGTCACAGGAGCAGAGCGCCACTGCAGTGCAGCCCAGGGATCATCTCAAAGAGATGAGTTTTACAGAGGTTTGGTCAGGGGTATGGCATGGGGGTTTTGCCACTGTTTTCAGTTGATGTAACACTACTGTCAACATGAAGCATAGCACACCAACAACCCTCTCTCATTCATTTGCCTATCTCAAGTGTGATGTTACAGTATATTTAAATAAGGGCCACTATTCTAAGTCAAGGCTCCGTACACAAGCCTACCTCCTGCAGTGTTCTTCATGCTGCCACCACACGGCCCCTCCCTGCTCAGGGAGGGGCAGGGAGGGGCCGTATATATATATATATATATATATATATATATATATATATATATATATATAAGTCTAATATGTGTCATTTTGTGTCTTCCAGATGTCCCAGTGACAACCACAGTAGCACCGTATGTCCCCACAACGACCACAACAGCACCATATGTCCCCACGACGACCACACCACCATATGTCTCCACGACGACCACGGCAACATCATATGTCCGGAGGAAGACCCCAGCAACACCATATGTCACCACGACGACCACAGCAACACCAGTGGACAGTGTAACACCAACAAACAAGAGTTCTGCAGGACAGTCATCCGTCCTCCACCACAGCCTCTACACCTCCATCTTTGTTTGGGTCTGCTGGGGTCTAGTGTCCCTGCTCTGAACCTCCTGCTCTCAGGGAAGGTGCAAGAGAGATGGAGGTGAGGGACAAGAGGGACCAGACAACTGTGAGTGTAAAGTGCATACGACGGGATCTCCAAGGTAAAAATTTGTTGGATTGTTGTAAATAATAATTCTCATAGTTTTCTCATCGTTTTACCATAGTCAGGTCATGGTTTGTGAAGGAAAAAGTTGAAAATTAGGAAGTAGCTAGTTGTTGTAGTAGGCTAGTGGTTAGGAGTAGTAACAGTAAAGTACATATTGAAAATGCAGGGTCAATTTATATGCAAGGCACACATTTTTTTCAGGTGTTGTCATATATTTTTATTTGTCAAGTAATTACTGTTGTATTAATTAGAAAAACTCTGACCCTTGGTGACATTATGGTTGCTAGGTAACAGTTAAGGACGTGCCTTTACATTATGGCAGCCAATTAGGAAGTAAAACTATAAACTTCAATAAACAGAATTTTAGAAAAGTGTTCTTATGATGTTAACTGTACAGACTGTCCATCCTGTCATATGCATATGTCACATAAATGCTTTATCATAATTGATGTTCTATGAATGTACTAGTTTTGTTTTATTTGTTTGTTTTTCTGATCAGGACCTGGAGTAAACTATGACTAAATGATGAGAATAAACAATGGTTTAACATAAACCTGGTCTGATACAGGACTAGAACAGGACAGTCTGAAACGAGAATGTATCAGATCTAAAATGGTGACGGCCTAAATCAGGGCTATCCCATGACCCATTACCCATTACCCATTACTCATGACCCATGACCCATGACCCATGACCCATGTTCAGTCTGTCCACTCACACACCTGCTAAGACAATAAAGGATTCATGTAACCAACCTAATTTTGGATGTTTTTATTGCACTAAAAAAGTACATAATATGTGTCCTCATGTTTGTAACATTCTATTTCTAGGAAATCACGCAGGTAACATGCAACCTCCAGAAAGTTACACAGTGTTGCTTTAATGTTTTGCCATTTCAATTACATTAATGTATAAACAAATGATAAGTCAGATGTTAATCAGCTGAGTTAGCTTATTGTTTTCTTTTTAACTTATAATTGAGATGTATTTCCCTTGACATGGTTGGGCTGTTAGCTGCGAGCCATCCTCAGAACTGTCCTGGTGCTGGTGGTAATGTGTCGTACGTCAGCTGCTGTCACTTCCTGTAGGCTTGTTACACTGTACGATATATAATACTCAAGTAGGAGTACTGTTACCACAAAATTACTCCAAGGATGATTTTGTGATAAAATTAATTTCTATTTGGAGACGGTTTCAGATATTTGTTTAAAGTACAGTCATAACTTGTATGACTGTAGACACCAAACTTTTCAAATATTTCTAGTTTATGTCAATGGGAAAAAAAGAACGGAACATTTGGAGCCAGTGCCGACCCTGTTGAGATTATTTGGAGTGAAAAAATGCAGGCAATATTAACACTGTTCCAAAATAAGACCTTTATCATATCACACTGTAAGCTCATTGCTCATAGATAAAGGTGCACTACGTAACCTTTGTGGTAGAGGTTCTGCCTCCAGCTTATCTCCGTGGAGATGTTGTCTGAGACTTTAACTCGTCAGCCTCATGAACCAGGTAGGTAATTACAGTATATGATAAATGGAAGAATACTTTTTTGTGGTCAGTGTTTATCAAATGTACTTTTTCTTTGTACTAGTATGAAACTTTTGAATTATTTTTTTCTGCAATATAATAAGATTTGAGCTTAAGAAAGACTGAACTATAAACTAAAATTACACAAACTAATTACCTAAGTGTTGCATTCAGCTATTTATTTATTCATTACAGCTCAACAATATTTAACAATATTGTATGTTTAAAATACTGTTTACTAGATGATTCTGCTTTATGGATTAGATACAATATTATCATTTATCATCTACATTTACTTAAGCAATATATCCTACTTCAAAATGTGTTATGGTTACAGGCCTACACGTGACCATCAGGACCTGTTAGAATGGCTCTCAAGTAGCAGCCCACACATACCAAGTGGAATCTCACGTGGTATCAGCAGAGATGACAGAACTTCCTCATCGCTGGTGAGTCACAGGGAAACTGAAAGATCACTAAAGGGTCAGCGTTCCCAAAAAAACCCAAATTAAGTAACAGTACACCATGATGTCATTACTGAGGATGTAGCAGCCTGTTTTGTGTAACTATGGTTAGTCCAAATAATATACAAACTGAATCATATCTGAAGGAGCACTGCAACCACAACTTTTAGTCAAGTCAGAGTACTGTTACACTGTACGATATATAACTCAAATAAGAGTACTGTTACTACAAAATTACTCCAAGCTCAATTTTATGGTAAAATTAATTTCGATTTGGAGAAGGTTTCAGATATTTCTTTAAAGTACAGTCATAACTTGTATGACTGTAGACGCCATCAAACTTTTCAAATATTTGTAGTGCAGTGAAAAAAAGAACGGGACATTTGGAGCCAGTGCCGACCCTGTTGAGATTATTTGGAGTGAAAAAATGCAGGCAATATTAACACTGTTCCAAAATAAGACCTTTATCATATCACGCTGTAAGGACATTGCTCATAGATACAGATTGTGGTTGAAATGTTATTACTGTGTGTTGTTTTCAGTTCTGCAAGATACACTACCAGAAGTGTTAATAGCCACACTAGTCTTTAGTCTCACAGGAAGGCTATAGATAACTTTGTGTGTGCTGTTTTGTTTCACATGTGTATTTTCTGATCGTTCTTATCTGTACTCAGATTCTTAAATTAAGGTGTTACCTCTCTGAGCTAAGACCAAATGGCCAGCCAGACTGACCTAAATAAAAATTGTACTTGTATAGGGGAAGGGCTTGGACCTCAGACAGTGTTTAAGTGTGTTACTTCATTGCTCTGGGTCCACTGCAGTAGAAACTCTGTCTGTCTGTAGTGGGACTGTTTGTTTACCACTGCAAACATAGTAAACCATTGTCTCAAAACCGTGAAAAACAGAACTAGTTCATTTTAAACAGTTTGCAGGTGTCCAATGTTATTCCTTAACTCACCTTATCCATTCTGAGCCTAATTATTCACAGTGATGAGTTTTTAAGTATTTTTGACAACCCTCAGAGACCAGATGGTAAAGTTAACAACAACTAGAACTACAAACAAACAGTGGGGATCTGTGTGATTAGTCTAACAGGTATCGACACCTCAAACGCTGCTCATACAGCCAGGTGTTTGTAATTAGAAACACGACAGTCATACGTGATATCACATAGTACTTGAAATAGCAATGGCCACTGGAGACGGCACACTCGGTTTTTGACAGTTTTTAAACACAAAGCTACTAATTCACCTTGTTTGCTCTAAAATTGCCAAACCGGCCAGGACGTGTAACTAACAATGCTTTTCAAACATCAAATACACCGTTTAGTCGCAAAAAAGTTCATTTTGTGGTTAGTTCAACTTTAAAATACCAGATTGTGTGCATCACATTCTGACAGTCCTTTTTAACTACATTAAAGTCCCAACAGTGACACTTTAATAACAAGCAGACATGTTGACCCATGTCAGCTTTGTGTCCTATACTCAAACCCACTGACACATTTATACACAATCTGCACTTCCCCTTTAAGGCCTGGAATTACACACACCATTACATACACATACATTTTTGGTGAATTACTAGGATATATTTGTATGTGTAGTTTTAGCTGTGTGCAGGTATATTTTCTCTAACACTAAAAGCAGCAGTTCTAACAGCCAAAGCTTAATGGGGAAGTAATGGGATCCACAGTAAGCACTTTCATTTCACTTTGCTGTCTCCAAGAATATAATCTACAGATTGACACTTCTCAAAAGGTCAAATCTGTGTCAACTCAAACTGCATCTTAGAAGCTGTGAAATACTACAGACACAGATAGTAGGCTGGTTACACAGTAGGTATGGTCCAGCCCACACTACAGAGAATACTGCAGCCTGGCTCATCAGCTCCAGGCCAAGGCGCAGATTAAACTGTCACTCAGTTTATTGGTAGTGTGTCACTGTGTCTCCATGGAGAGGCTACTGCTTTGCTAAGACCATGGTATTGCATGGCAGTGAGCCCAGTCAGTGTGAAAAAGCATTTTAAGGTATTTCAAAACACACACACAGGGTAATGAGTCACGCACTGATGGGTAAGTTTAATGCCACACTGTCGAATATTCCAGGAAAAACAGCATCTTCCCAGTTTTGGCAGATGTCCCAGGCATGTGGATTGTCCTGAGGTCCCCTCTGATCGGAATCCCCCTCTGTTTCTGGGGACTTCTCAGAAATTATTTCACTTCAGTGCAGCGGCCGCAAAAAGGAGATGTCGCGAGATGACTCGCACAGATCCCAGTCTCGACTCCTCCCGCGGCTCCAGTGCGCACTGGTGCCACAGACGGAAACAGACGCACAGACAGAAACATGTTTCTCCAGATTCTCCTCGCGTGCGCGGTCCAGACCGTCTACTGCGTCCAGAGTAAGTCTATTTTTATTTAAAACCTCACAGTATGTCTCGTGATGCGGCTTTAATCACAGTTTGGGCGTAATGAAATAGTTCCTCATGAGTTTTAATTATTTGGTGTAGACTTCATTTAGCCTCTGTAGAGCGAGTACCCTCTGTGTACAGTACCCTCTGTGTACAGTACCCTCTGCGTATAGTACCATCTGTGTAGAGTACCCTCAGTGTACAGTACCATCTGTGTAGAGTACCCTCAGTGTACAGTACCCTCAGTGTACAGTACCCTCAGTGTACAGTACCCTCTGTGTATAGTACCCTCTGCGTATAGTACCATCTGTGTAGAGTACCCTCAGTGTACAGTACCCTCAGTGTACAGTACCCTCTGTGTACAGTACCCTCTGCGTATAGTACCATCTGCGTATAGTACCCTCTGTACAGTACCCTCTGCGTATAGTACCCTCTGTGTACAGTACCCTCTGTGTACAGTACCCTCTGCTTCTAGTACCATCTGTGTACAGTACCCTCTGCTTCTAGTACCCTCTGTGTATAGTACCCTCTGCTTCTAGTACCCTCTGTGTACAGCACCCCCTGTGTATAGTGCCTTCTGTGTATAGTACCCTCTGTGTACAGTACCCTCTGCTTCTAGTACCATCTGTGTACAGTACCCTCTGTGTACAGTACCCTCTGCGTATAGTACCATCTGTGTACAGTACCCTCTGTGTACAGTACCCTCTGTGTACAGTACCCTCAGTGTACAGTACCCTCTGTGTACAGTACCCTCTGCGTATAGTACCATCTGTGTACAGTACCCTCTGTGTACAGTACCCTCTGCGTATAGTACCCTCTGTGTACAGTACCTTCTGTGTACAGTACCCTCTGTGTACAGTACCCTCTGCTTCTAGTACCATCTGTGTACAGTACCCTCTGCTTCTAGTACCCTCTGTGTACAGCACCCCCTGTGTATAGTACCTTCTGTGTATACTACCCTCTGTGTACAGTACCCTCTGCTTCTAGTACCATCTGTGTACAGTACCCTCTGCTTCTAGTACCCTCTGTGTACAGCACCCTCTGTGTACAGTACCCTCTGTGTACAGTACCCTTTGTGTACAGTACCCTCTGTGTACAGTACCCTCTGTGTATAGTACCCTCTGTGTACAGTACCCTCTGTGTACAGTATCCTCTGTGTACAGTACCCTCTGTGTACAGTACCCTCTGTGTACAGTACCCTCTGTGTATAGTACCCTCTGTGTACATGCCCTCTGTGTACAGTACCCTCTGTGTACAGTACCCTTTGTGTACAGTACCCTCTGTGTACAGTACCCTTTGTGTACAGTACCCTCTGTGTACAGTACCCTCTCTGTATAGTACCCTCTGTGTACAGTACCCTCTGTGTATAGTACCCTCTGTGTACAGTACCCTCTGTGTCTCATACCCGATAACACTTTATAATGACTGCACGCTATTTAGCCTTAATAAAGCATGAACAAAGACTTAATTAATACTGAAAAAACACTTAATTAATAATGATTCTGGCTTAATAACGACTTGATTACGACCTTAATTAACACTTAACTTGCCCTTTATTAGCCTGTGCTGATTATTAAGCTACAAGAGAATGATTTGCTAATCCTGCAATGCAATAATTCAGGTAACTATTGCCTGTTAGTTAAGTCTTTTTTGAGCTTAGTGAAGACTAATTATGCTTTATTAAGTATTTTTTAAGGTTGGCCAAATTCCAGAGAAACAATATTTTCACATTATTTAGGCCTGTGATAATGATTAAGAAATGACTGAATAACACCATTAGTTCATGATTAGTTCAACCAGTAGCTAATACTTTCTTGTAAACACTTCTAAATTAAAAGAGTATTTGGGCTTATAAATATAAATATAAATATAAATATAAATTAAAGACCATTTGGACTTATAATATATAATATATATGTATAAATATTTGTTATAATACTATATTTACTTACTATACTAGCCGTTATCTAAGCTCAGAGTGTCATGACCCATTTTCTCCTGAATTTTAACTTCATCAGAGGTGGGAAGCCACTCAGAACATTTACAAACACAATCGAAATCTGTTTTGTCTGCTAACACTATCAAATGTATAGCAGCATTCTGGTTTGTGGACTCTTTGCTTTTAAAGGTTTCAAATAATTTTATGATAAAATTGATATAACTTATCAATAAATGTGTCTTTACATTTTTGAGGTCACATTTAAAAAGGTAAAAACAATTAAAACTCTGTCAGATAGGGTTTTTATAGTTTTTTGTAACCTTTTTAAATGGGACCTCAAAACCTTAAAGGCACATTTATAGTGACGTCCTGTACATGCACCTGATGAACCTGTTTGATGAGGTTTTAATTATTTTATTTATTTATTTACCTTTTTAAATGTGACCTCAAAACTGTAAAAACACATTTATTGATAAGTTCATCACACAGTTATTTAAAACCTTTAAAAGAAAAGAGTCCACAAACCAGAATGCTGCTATACATTTGAAAGAGTTCGTTATAAGATGTTTATCAGACAAAACTGATTTTGATTGTGTTTGTAAATGTTCTGAAAAATGTAATACACATCCAGATGTTTCCCATCCATGTTTCTTGGCTTGCTTTTTATGTAGAGTTGATTCCCACCTCTGATGAAGTTAAAATTCAGGAGAAAATGGATCATGACACTCTGAGCTTAGATAATGGCTAGTATAGTCTCTTAATAAATCTTTAATTAAGGCCCGTCTTTAATTGAGACGTGTTTACAAGAAAGTATTAGCTACTGGTTGAACTAATAATGAACTAATGGTGTTATTCAGACATTTTTTAATCATTATCACAGGCCTAAATAATGTGAAAATTCCATTATTGTTTCTCTGGAATTTAGCCAACCTTAACAAATACTTAATAAAGCATAATTAGTCTTCACTTTAAAAAAGCTCACAAAAAGACTTAACTAACAGGCAATAGTTGCCTGAATTATTGCATTGCAGGATTAGTAAATCATTCTCTCATAGCTTACTAATCATTAACCCTAGAACACTTTCGCTATAAAAAGTTACACCATCACTTTTGCCGGGTAATTTTTACCCGATATAATATACCCAACAAAAAGTACTTGTCATAAAAAATTGATCAAAATATGACAACACTTGATAAATTAGAGTGGTTTTCTTTTATTTTCAACTGTGGTATGTGTAACAAAATGGAAAATAAAAACATAGGAAGATCCTACAAACATGCTTGAAAATTACTGAAAAATGTGGAATTTGAGAACAAAAAATTAAAAAAGAAAAAAAAAAAAGATATAGGAAACTTGGTCTTTGGTCCACCTATTCCTGAGACATGTGAGACTTCCCTGGTGAAGGCACAGACTCCTTGGCACGCAAACAGCTACAGGAGAGAGGAACAAAAAATAGTATTTTTTCAGTGCGTAAAAATGACCACTTGATTCAAATATTGTTTTCACCATAAGAATTCACTTTGAAATCACCACTTTGTGATATATATTCATAACCACTGCACTAAATAAGGCTAGCATACACATTCCAAGAACATTCTTACTTACCTTTTCCTTACATGCAGTCAGTACACGCAGGGTAGTAATGGCGTGGACACACCGGTCGACGGCAGACATGGCACCTGTGCCGTGTCTTCCTGTCCGAGCCTGTGGGGCAGTCAGCACACCTTGATTTGGTCCTCAAAAAATAATGTGAAGCACTTCTCAGGGGTATCAGCATTTGATGCTTCTGGTGTTGGTCCTGGTGCAAAAGCAGGCATAATATTTCGTGCAGCTGTCCTGGTAGCTGCCAATGTCTGAGGCCGAGAACTCCACTGGAAACCAGAACTACTCTTGTAAGAGCTGTGTTCAAGTCTCACAATATTGGCCTCACCATCATTCTCATGGAAACGTCCTCTCCTCCTGTGACCAGCATCAGGTGTGGCAGGGAACGCATCAGACATGGCAGGGACCTCATCATGTGTGGCAGGGACCTCATTATGAGTGGCAGGGACCTCATAGTGTGTGGCAGGGACCTCATCATGCGTTGCAGGGACCTCATCAGGTGTGGCAGATGAAGTAGCCTGAATGTTGTGACCCTTGACATGTGGCAGGATCACTTGATTTTAAACACTAACACTATCACTGGGTGAAATCCACCCAAAACGTACATTACCCTCTTTCACTATTGCCGGGTGAAAATCACCCGAAAGCAAGCCTGTAGGAAAAAGTGGGCTTTGGAGTAGGGAAACACCCACACCTTCATAGATGTCAAAAACAATGGTGAAGCTACCCAGGGACTCATGACACTCAGAAAAATGCAACATATTGAAAATCATGTAAATACATTTGCTCGGGTGAAAATCACCCGGCGATAGTGCTCTAGGGTTAAGAAGTGTTGATGTTGATACTTAAATATGCATTTACAAATACATATACAAATGGTTAGTTAATGAGTAACTAAGTATGAAGTAATTATCAGTAACTATACACAGCACAGGGTAATAAAGTGCAAGTTAAGTATTAATTAATCTCCTAGGACCTGGCGTCCACATATGTGGACAACATATTTTGGGTTGTTTAGGCCACAATGCAGTTTTTTAGAAGAAGAATAACAGCATACAAGAACAGCAACAATGCAAAAATGTTCAATTTAGAACAATTTAGAAGATTTTTTTTTTTTTTTAAAGGCATATGCCTTCTTGATCCTGTCAGCAGCATTTTACTTGAGGCACATTGTTCCAAGAGGCACAATTGTTGTTTCTCATTTTGTTTTTACATTCAGGACAAATCTTGCTGTGTTCACGATCTTAATAAATAGTTTTTGCAAACCATTATTCAAATGTTTTATCAAAATGATTAAAATGTCCACATATGAAGGCATTCATTTTACATCATTTTTCTCTGAAACTACATGATGTAAAAAGATAATTTTTTGTTTTTACACTCATCAGGTCCCAATCAGCCCAAATAACAAAGAGAAATTAATCAAGCATGTCATGCAAGAGCTCGGGTCTCAGGAGGTTAATGTTGTAGTTAAGTCGTTATTATGCCTGAATCATTATTAAGTGTTTGCTCATTATTAATGAAGTCTTGGTTCATGCTTTATTAACGCTAAGAGTGTAGTTATTATAAAGTGTTACCTAGTCCCCTCTGTATAGTACTCTCTGTGGACAGTATCCTTTGTGTATAATACCTTCTGAGTATAGTACCCTCTGTATACAGTTCCCTCTGTTTATGTGTGCAGATGTGAGGAGGTGATGTTAGGAGGTGATTTTTAGGAAGTAACATGTGCAAATGTGAGGAGGTGCTGTGAGGAGGTGCTGGGCTGATGTCTTCTCTGTCTGCAGACTGTAAGGAGCTCCCTGTGTTCAGCCCGTCTCCACTGGTGGTGAAGCATGGCGACCCCGCTATAGCCACATGCTCCATCTGCAACAACGACAGCTCCTGTGACTATGAGCTCCGCCTGGAGGAGCCCTTTCAGGCCAGTGTCAAGAAAGGGAACCAAATGCTCTGGAACGTCCCCAACATGACAGAGTGGAGTTTGCAGATATATTGTTTTATATTTGACACCAGCTGTACAACCTCTCTGGAAGTGATTGTTTATCGTGAGTACCTTTCACTTGTTCTCATTTAACACATGTGTAAGAGACTAAAGCCTCTTGTTTTACAGAGCCTCCAGAGAAAGTGTCCGTGAGCTTTAGGAAACACTCGGGCCGCCTGCTGGAGAACCCCTCAGGGCCCCTGGAGGAGGACCAGCTGTACTGTCTGCAGTGTGAGGTGGAGGCTGTGGCTCCTGCTCAGAACATGACTGTGGCCTTTTACAGGGGCCTCACTGAGCTGAGTGTCATGAGAAGCAGCGCAACAGACAAGCGTCCAGTGAACGTGAACTTGTGTCTGAACCACACCGTGAGCAGACAGGACCATGGCGCCACCTTCTGGTGTGAGGCCAGACTGGAGCTGGGGCCTGAAGGCCCACAGCCCCCTCCAGTGGTCAGGTCACACAACATCACTGCCAACGTGCTCTGTGAGTGTTCACTGGGTGGACAGTGTGGGAAAAATGGGGTCACCTTTATTATTAACTAACAGTTGAAATGTACACAGTAAAAATAATAATTGTCTATGTGTCTTACATGTAGATGCGCCATGCTGTGAGGGCCAGGAGGAGCCACAGATCCTCACTGTGGCCCAGGGTGCGTCTGTTGATCTAGTCTGCAGCACTCAGGGGAACCCCCAGCCTCTGTACAGCTGGAGCCACCCCTTAGTTTCTGGCTTCAGAGGCGATGTGCTCACCATCCCCTCTGCCTCCTCCCAGCATGAGGGTCCCTACACCTGCACCGCATCCAACGCTTTAGGGGCCATCACCCGGAGCTTCACTCTCAGGGTGCACGGTCAGTATCACTCTTGTATAGTTGTCATAGTGTTGTTTCTTACAGGCTGCAAACCATGGAGTTCTGTCTGAAAATGCACACACAGGACAAACAGGGATCAGAGGGTGTGAACCAGGCGCTCATTTGGGCTTGAAGTTGTCTTTTCCAAACCTGGTCAGCAAGAGGAATTCTCACAATCTTGGACCTGTTCAGTTAACTACCCTCCTATGAAATGATTATTATTGGTATTATTGATTTTAGCTCACTAGATGAGGATAGAGCATTTGAATGAACACACCCATACACGCTTTCAACACACCGGATTGTTCTATGATCTCACTCTGTCACAATCATGTAACAGTTTGTCAGCCTCAAGCTCCTAGAGAAACCTAACTTCTGTCTCTTCTCTCCAGTGGACTATGTGCCCATCATCATCACCGTCGTAATAGCAGTGGTGCTGCTGCTGGGCGCTGTAGTAGCCTTTGTGGTCTACAAGGCCTTCTACAAGCCCCACCGGACAGGCCACTACCACATTAGTAATATGTTCCGCTTACAACGCCATGATGCCGTTCCCACCACTGAGTGAGGGATGGGCCACTGCTGTACCCATGACCATACCCACCGATAATTGAGGGAGGGGCCACCACTGTACCCACCGCAGAGTGAGGGACACCGCTGAGCCCACAGCTGAGTGAAGGAGGGGCCAGATGTGACCTGGTCCTGGTCTCAAACCATCAGGACTTGGGATGGACCTGGACTTTTAATAGGACTGCTCTGGCTTCAGGGCGTGTGTAACGGTGCTACGGACTGAAACAGGGAAGGGTTAATGGGGCAAGTAAAGTTTATTACTTGGTCTGGACTAGGGATGACCAAACTATGGTCCTGATGCCAAATGCAGCCTTGAGACCACTGTTTTTTTGTCCTCAACGCCTCCTGCTGTATTGGCCCATATGAGCGTAGGCAGTGCTTCTTATTGCAAATGTAAGTCATTCTACCTGTACCTGTCCTATACTGTCCTGGAGTTGTGTTTTGTTTCATTCACACATGTTTAACACAAACTCTGCATGTTTAGACTGAGATCTTTTCTCTGTTCCACCTTGTGATGTCATGTGGTAATACAGGAAGTGCTCCACTGTGTTTTTAAATTCCAAACACCTTCACTAGAATCATTTGGATCATTTCAGCCCTGGAATTGCCTATCTCTGCTGAACTAAAGGTAAAAGGAGCTGTTAACTTGGAAAACTACTGCTTCATGACATCACAAGGTGGAACAGAGCATTTTGAGCTGTGGAGATGCAGACAGACTAATAATAAAGGGTTACTAAAACATGTGTGAATGAAACAAAACACAACATTGGCTTAAAGCTCACTTTAGTTATTTTTGTGTACTATAGGCCCTTTAATGTTTTTCATTCTCACACAAGTCGCCATGTTCTGTTTTGGTACGAATTAGCACATTGTGTATTTTTAGTTTGATGAGGGAGACACTGCGGTGACACAATGATTAACTAGACACTACACTAGATACATTTTCTAATACCTCCAATTCCTTAGAAAAATCTTAGTTCTGAATCCAGCCTCAAGACATTTCAAACTAGTGTCGTCACAAAATTAAAATTCAATTCAATTCAAGTTTATTTATATAGCACATTTAAAAACAACCTCAGCTGACCAAAGTGCTTCACATAAAATAATTAAACACATAAAACATCACACAATGAGGTATAATTACATTATACAAAAGAGCATAAAATACAATAACAGTGCAAGTACCAAGACATTCAATCTAGACAGCTCAAAACTCATCTTTTCTCCCTGGCTTTTAATACTGAGACTTAAACTGAGATAATCGGACAGACAAAGGGAGACTGTTCCACAATTTGGGGGCTGCCACAGAAAAGGCCCTGTCACCCCTAGTTTTGAGCCTAGCTTTAGGCACAGCTGACCTCAGAGTTCTGGGAGGAGTATAAGGCTGCAGCAGCTCCCTAAGATAGGCTGGGCCCATAAAGTTAAGACATTTAAAGACAATCAGTAACACTTTGAATTTCACCCGAAAAGCAATAGGGAGCCAATGTAAAGTGCACAGATCAGGCGTAATGTGCTCCCATCTCTTAGTTTTGGTCCGAAGCCGAGCTGCAGCATTTTGAACAGTCTGCAGACGCTGTATAGAGCCCTGCTCCAGACCTACATACAAAGAGTTACAGTAATCCAGGCGCAATGTGACAAAAGCATGTATAGCTTTTTCAAAATCAGCCAGAGGCAAATAAGGCTTAAGTTTAGCCAGAATCCGGAGCTGACAAAAGCTAGCTCTTATAACTGAGCTGATATGTTTGTCGAGTTTGAGCATGGAGTCCACAATCACTCCTAGATTCTTCACTGAAGGACGACAGAAAGAAGACAGTGACCCAATCACACTGTCATGTCCAGTGAGTAGCTCAGTTTGACCAAAAACCACAATCTCAGTTTTACTTTGGTTTAAGTTTAAAAAGTTACTGCTCATCAAAATGTCAAACTCGATTTCAATACTAAGGATTAGACTCAATACTGAATACCAATTCTGATACCCCGATGATGGTAAAAAAAAAAACTATTTCTTTAGACAAGAGAATGTAATTTTCAACATGAAATAGTAGTACTTTCTTTTATATTCCCTTGTGGCCTTATATCTGTGTAATCCCTCAGTTGTTCAGGTAGGCTCCATAGTGGTCCATGTACTAGTCTGTGTCTTATACTTGTTATGATACAGCTCAAGATCATTCTTAAGCTATTCAGGAAAGGTTCATTTCTGTCCTGTAAATGTGACTTTTTTTAGTTTTGATACCTGCTCAAATGTGTATCTAGCTTTAATAATAGTTTTAGTATCGATTAGCATCTGATTTTTTTTATTCCAAACATGATTCTTCTACCTCATCTGTACATGAATCTTTGTACAGTTTAGGTACAGTGGCTTTGTGTACCACTGTGTACTTCCTATTGTAAAGCTAATGTCATTTATTGTACTGACTTTAAATTAAATAAGGTTAACATTAAAACTATACATCTCAAGTCTTGTGCCCCTGGGTACCAGAACTGAGCTACATTTGAACTGAATCATTCTTTTTTTATTTAAACCAGGGCTGGGCACTTAACGCGTTTTATCGCGTTAACTCAAAAAATAATTAATCATTAATTAATGATTTTGTCGCGTGTTAACGCAGGTCACATGTATCAGTCAAAAACACAGGATCAAGGAGCCTCAGTCCAGAGCTTCCGCGCGCCTTTTCCTCTGCTCTGCACAGACGCACGAGGCGCGGCTGTGTCTGTGCACGAGACATGACGAAGAGCCACAGAGAGCCACAGAGACGAGGACAGGCTCCGTCTGAGTTTTTAAACTCTCCAATGAGTCCGTGATCACAGAGGAACGGCGCTAAAATCTGCAAACCGAGAGCGACGCTAAAAACACGACTCAATATGTGCACAGAGGATTAGCGCAATATCTGCGGAAATGTGTTTATTGCACGTGTCATGTTTACTTTGAAAGCTTGGAAAATATTATAATCTAATATGTTTAGTAATCAGTGAGCTGGTTTGAACCAGAACTGAACCAGGACTAAACGAGGACTAAACAGGACTGACCTTTACCAGACCTGAGTCTGGACTAAAGCAGGACTAAACCTGGACTGTAGCGGTCTACTGTTAGGCTCAGAGTGAGGAGAAAGAAGCAGCAGAATGCACAGGACAACCACAGGGGAAAATGGTGTCAGCTTCAAAATGTTAAATAACATTCCCATCCTGTATTTGAATGTAGACATTAGGAAAGAAAATAAGCTAATACTGAGTCTTTTATATTATTTTGACCTCTTTGGACATCAGATCACTTCCCAGATACATCAGTAATCAAAAATCATACCCTGTTTGTCAAACCAGCACAACACTTGGTGAATACTACAGTATATTTAACCTTAAAAGGTTAAATAAAGAGCTATTAAGGAACCAAAAAATCCCTGTTCGGGCTCCTCCAGACCATGGCCAGAGAAAGTGCTCTGGGAGGACATGGTGCACTTCCTGTTTACTCTGACAACTGGAGCAGCTCCACCAGCTGACCTGAGAGACCTGGCCTGAGGGACCTGACCTAAAGGACCTGACCTGAGGGACCTGACCTCAAGGACCTGCCCTGAGGAATCAGACCTGAAGGAAGTGACCCGAGGGACCTCACCTCAAGGATCTATCCTGAGGGACCTAACCTGAAGGACCTGACCTGGACCTGACCCGAACCTGACCTGAAGGACCTGACCTGAGGGACCTGACCTCAAGGACCTGACTTGAGGGACCTTACTTCAAGGACCTGACATGATCGACCTGACCTGAGGGACCAGACCTGAAGGACCTGACTTGAGGGACCAGACCTGAAGGACCTAACCTGAACTCAATGACCTGACCTGAGGGATCTGACCTGAAGTACTTGACCTGAGGGACCTGACTTGAGGGACCTGCCATGATGGACTTGACTGAGGGACCTGGCCTGAGGGACCTGACCTGAAGGAGATGATCTGAGGGATCTGACCTGAAAGACCTGACATGATGGACCTAACCTGACAGACTTGACCTGATGGACTTGATGTGAGGGACCGGACCTGAAGAACCTGACCTGAGGGACTTGACCTGAGGGACCTGACCTGGGGGACATGACATGAAGGACCTGACCTGAGGGACGTGACCTGAAGCACCTGACTTCAAAGACCTGACCTGAGGGACGTCCCCAGCACACACTTTCTCACATACTCTCAGCTCTCACTGCAGTCGTTTGGGACAATTAGTGAAATATAGTGAGACAGGAACACCCACTGCAATCATGAGTAAATGAGCCGGGCCTCATCACTGAACACACTCAGGTCGACCTGCAGTCACCCTTTTCTAAAACTATGGTGACGACATTCTGAGACCTAAGTGTGTACTTCCTGCTCATTCATAGACCCGTACAGTGCTTTGACACTGAGGAGTGCACTGTGAAATCATTTCCACAGAGATAACAGTCATGGAAGGGAATGAAGTACAAGTAGTAAAGTACTGTACTTAAGTCAAATTTTTAGGTGTATGTCCTTTACTTATGTACATTTTACTTTTACTTCACTACATTTGAGAGCAGGTATAAGTACTTTCTACTCCACTACATTTTTGAACTGGACTGAAGGTAAAAAGTACTAGGGGTTATTTTGACCATGTTTGTGGTAACATCCTGACTGAAGTTTTCGAGTTCAAGCTTTGGCTTTGAGTGAAAAAAAATAAATACTCAAAATTCATTAAAAAAATTCAGAAATGGCAACTGATGGCCAAAATCTGTATCACTCTTTAATCAATATCACCACATTTACACTTGAACAAATTAAAAACACTTTTTTACTCTTAAAGTACATTTTAAAACAGGTGTTTAAATACTTTTACTTAAGTAGATTTTGTCATGTGATACTTTTACTTTTAGTTAAGTACTTTTTAGCCTAACAAATTGGAGTACTTCAACCACCACTGCATATACATTTAGCTTAGTGCACAGAGTATTGATTTTTATTTGATTATTTAGTCTCACAGTGGAAGACCAGATCTGCAGTAGCCACAGCCGCCCGGGGGCAGACTGGCAGAGACCTGGCAGCAGTTGTAACTCCATGAAACATAAATATGTATCTCTCAGCATGGTGTCTGTACTGAATCTAAATTTAATACATGTTTTTCCTCTTATTATCATGAGTGTAAATGATCTTACTGTGTCATTGGGTGGTCTGTTCCCAGGTCACGGGGCTGATCCACTCATGTCTATTGTTTCCGGAGACTTTTTAATGTTGTGTGCGTCACAGTTTGCGAGTCTAAGGAGGCCCTGTTTTTAGTGTTCAGTGTTAAGTGATCAAGATGAAACCCTCTCCTCATCTTCCTTCATCACCTGGAGCTGCAGAATTCAATGATCAGTCAAACCCCTGTGCGCTGGCAGAAAGGTGCTTAGTGTAACCGGCTTGTCTCTAATCAGATTATGGCTGTGTTTTCTCCGGAGTCTCGCAGTCTGACTCCAGAGGCCACTCAGTGAAGATCTCCCCGGGAACATGAGCTCTGCGGCGGGCATCGACTACAGCGCCTGGGACCACATCTACGTGTCGGACGATGAGGACGTGACCAGTCCGTTCGTGGACACGGCGAGTCTGTTCAGGATGAGACACCGGGTCAGGCTCTTCTTAATCCCGCGGGGGCTGGGACTGGGGCGGGGGCTGGGACTGGGGCGGGGGCTGGGGCAGGGGTAGTGCTGGGTTTCAGAGGACATCACAACGCTCTAAAGACCAAAATGTACATAGATGTTTTTTAGAAGTCTGTGTGTGGGGACATGCCTTCTTTTAGGAACTAAAATCAGGCCCCTGAGATAAATCCTTTAATATTAGACCAATAAATTGAAGTAAATTAAATGTATTTAAGAAAGATCAGATTGACAGGGAAAGATAAGGAGGTAAGGGGGTTGTTTCTTGCCTAAAATGCCCAGTAGTGTCCGTCATGTCCACTGTTATAAAGACAGTGTATTTAATGTGTGGGTGTTTAGAGGATGAAACGAGTTTAATGAGGTAATATCGGGATCTGCCACCTGCCTCACTCCATGATGTCATTATGCCTATACTTATTAGTTCTGCTTGAAATTTTCCACAGTATGGCATTAATATAGGCTGCGTTTACATAATATATCACTTCTTCTGTTATAGGTATTTCATTGTTAAATCTTACTCACTCGGGCTCAGCTCTCCACAGATCTGAACTCTGACCTGGTGGAGGCATTTTGTCTCCATGGAGGTAATCAAGTTCATTGCCATACTGTGGAACATTTCAGTCAAAAAAGTGCTGACATGCAGGTGTCTTTCACCAGAGAGGTTACATGGTCTCCATGGTTACATGCCAGGGGCGGAGTGAGGCATTTCCTCTGCAGTGGCCCATCACCAATCCCCCAGCCCTCTTTTTCAGCGTGGTTGATTAATAAGAAATAACTGTTCTGGGGGGACTGGGGATTTCTGTCCTCAGGAGAAATTAGCAAAAAATCATATAAATTCCTGTATTCTGCTGCATTTTAGTTTTTTTTTTCTTCCAATAATATTAGGTTAATTAAGTTAGTGATATCTCACCTATGCTTAAACCTATGCAGCAAACAAAAGGCTTGCACTATTCTTTTACATGTTATGTTAAATCATTTAATTCATTTAAAATTCAATGGTTCATTGTTCATTGCTAATGTGGACATTGTGCCACCATTGTAGCTGCTGAACTTTCCACCCATAGACTGTACAAAGAAGTGGACTAAGTCAGTGCAACATCACCCATAACATTTGGCTCCAGTCAAATAAAGCTCAGTGAGGCCAACAGTTATGGGGCGAATTTAGAGCCAGGCTCTTATATTTATATTTAGAATTTCAACTGCAGGTATCATAGCAACCAAAGAGCCAATCTGGTGCAAAGCTGTGGAAGGTAACACCCCTTCCAAACCACGCCCCAGTGGTTTAGCAGGAGGCAGGCGCTTAGCAACCCTGTCAATCAAGCCTGTTGCTAACGCTAGTGGGAGACCTGGGGACAGAAGGCAGCTGATTTGTCTCTCATTAATGTTCATATCTTCATTTAGCAATATGAACATTTTAAGACCAAAGGGACAAGCCCGACAGCAGCAGTTTTCTAATGTAAAGTGAACTGGAGCCAGACTTGATGGAGACAAAATTGCAGCCCATGATCACTTCCTATTTGGAACGTGGAAGCTAGCGGGACAGTTTTGTCCATTTATATATACAGTCTATGGTTCCACCACACAGACACACAGAACACCCCCAGTGTGATGTCACTGCAAAGTACCAGTTGTTAAACACTCTAAATAAATCCATAACATCTCCATGAAGACAAGCACAATGTTGACCTTCCACCAGAATTTGAGACATGCTTCTCTGTCCACAGTCCCGCCTGGAGCGTACAGCTGACTTTGAGCAGCGAGGAGAGCATCTGGAGAAGAACTTCACTGAGTGTAAGAGACAGATTGCACAGGCCGAGGACAGGCTGAGGGAGCTGGAGGACAATGGGCAGGAGACAGAGGACCACCAGGGGATGTCCATGGAGAGGGAGAAGGTCCAAAAGGATTTGCAGAAGCTGAGGACACACCTGCAGAAGTTTGAAAAGATGCTGGAGAAGCACAGGCGCGAGAAGAAGAAGCAGCCGTGGAACGTGGACACCATCAGCAAAGAAGGCTTCAGCAAGGTACACAT
This sequence comes from Periophthalmus magnuspinnatus, assembly GCF_009829125.3. NCBI lineage: Eukaryota > Metazoa > Chordata > Actinopteri > Gobiiformes > Gobiidae > Periophthalmus > Periophthalmus magnuspinnatus. The sequence goes on along the minus strand of NC_047126.1, from coordinate 6,969,164 downwards.
GAAATCGACTTTATACTATGGTAAATCTACGTACTGTATGATGTACTACTTGCACATTTCCTTATGACAATATATTTTTATTTATTTATTTAAAGGAACACGCTGATTGTGTTATGGTAGGGCTCTAAAGTGGGAGTGATTTAGCACTAAGAGCAAGGAGACTGAAAACTCAGAGCTTCAAAAGCGAAAGTGAAACTTATAAAACATGTTAATATGTTGTTTTTGGCAAATAGAGTATTTTCAGAACAAGGTAGCATCCAAATATATTATGTGTTAGCAGTTAATACCCCATAAAAGTAAAATACACCCTCTTTAACAAATCAGACAATTTGTAAAAAGGCAGGATTATATGCTATAGTTAAACTGTATTCATTCACCTATAAAACACAGGTTAAGATTCTTACATTTGTGAATCATGTTTTATAATAGGATTGTATTTGTCTGGATACGAGCTCCTCTATAAAGTGAGTTAAGCTATAAGACCTTCTTTTCTTAAACTAGAAAGCGACTGATGTAAATCTTCACCTACCAACTGTAGCCGGTTCAAACAACCCATGACCTGTTGCCCCTGGTCACACATTACCCTCTCCAGTCTGTTAGAAAAACAGGAAGGACGTGTAAATATCCTGTTTAAAGTGGAACTAAACACTAAAATCAACTTGTTTCACCTCTAAACTGTGTATATGTTGTTGTCATTACCTACTATTCCTAGTGCTTTTTTAGAATTTCAGTGCAAACTAGGTGAATTTGCAGCTTTCCAGTCAAAAATGTATAAAAAAATGAGTAGTTGGTGCCATCACAAAAGACTGCCCTGATTGCAGCTGGGTGTTTCTCATTACAAACACCTGGCTGCAGGAGTGGAGTCTGTTCCTTATACCTCCAGACCACGCCCCTCCTCCCCCTCACTCTCCTCTTTAGTCCCCCAGACCCGGCCCCTCCTCCCCCTCACTCTCCTCTTTAATCCTCTAGGTACTGCCCAGTTTAGCAGCTCTGTTTGGAATGTGGTTGTGGGAGTAGTTTAAGTGTTTAGTTTGGTTTAGTTTAGTTTACTTTAAAATGCATTTCTTGGTACTTTTTAAAACAGAAAGGGTCTTATGTTGTTGTGTCTCTGGGTTAAAACACTTCACACACATTATCCTCTCCAATAGGACTGCGAAATGTATAGAAAAATCTGACACTAATCAATACCAAAACTAGATACGCATTTGACTAGGTATTGATACTAAAAATTCCCATTCACAGGACAAAAATGAACCTTTTCTGAATCACTTTATAATGATCTTGAGCTGTATCAGAACAAGTATAAGACACATAGACTAGTATATGCACATGGACCACTGTGCAACCGACCTGTACGACTGAGGTTTTACACAGATATAAGGCCACATGGGAATATAAAAGGAAGTACTTCCACTTAATGCTGAAAATCACATTCTGTTGTCTGAATAAAGAGGTATAGGTATCATCAAGGTATCGGAATCAGTATTTGAAATTGCATCGAAATCAAGTTTGAAACATTAGTATCGTGAAATAACATTTGTAACATTAATCTCCCTTAGAACGTATACATTCTTTGCCGTGTTGAGTCTGTTTTATGTTTTGTGTTTCCAGAGTGTGCTGAACATAAAGGCTGAACCACTGGAGCCAAAAGATCAGGACGAGGCTCAGAAACACCAGAGCTTTGTGGACAAATACAACAGCCAGATCCGGCACTTTGGTAAGACTCCCCATGGCAAGGCAAGTTTATTTGTATAGCACAATTTGTACACATGGACCACACACAGGTACGCACACACACATACACCCCCCCCCCCCCCCACACACACACACACACACACACACGCACACGTGCACAAACTCATTACATTGGACATTACATTGACTTACATTCATTTCCTTGAGAAATTATCCTAACCTTAAAGTGCATATGACAGGTTTTCATGTTTTTCTAATTCTGATTTGGTTTAGTGAGATAGTCCCTGTGGTCAGTATTTAGTAGTTACCACATAGTTTTACATCAGTTCAATTTGTGGGACAAAGTTGAGAAGAAAAGTACAAAAATACAGTTGCATTGATTTCTAAAACAGAATCATTCTGCCCATGACATCATTCTGCCCACAGAATACTCCATCCAAAATGCAAAGACAATTTACGCACAAGGAAGACAGTTTTCTGGCATTTTAAACCTAAATAAATGTGTTCATATATTTATTATTTTAATCATAACTATTGAGCAATTTACACAGGTTAGGTAACAGTCATGGAATTACTGCTGCATGTGTCATATCTGCTGCCCGTGTCCAACCAGTGAGTCAAATTATAAACTCCATGAAACAAAAAATAATTTAAAAAAAAGTCAAGATAGTGAAATGAGTGTCATATGCACTTAAACTCTATCACCGAAAACCTAACCTAAACCTATTTATTCTGTCCATATACTGAGAATGAGACTTGTATGTGTCTCTATCTGCAGGTTTAGGCTCTGGACACAGGTTCAGTTGTGACTGTAGAATCTTTTTTTAAAACAGTTCGAGAGCAGACAGATATAGTTCCCTTAATAACCGGACGCACTAAAGACAAGGAAATGTATTTGGCTGGTTTCAGCAGAAACAATCACAGAACAATAGAAGTCAGAGTATATAAACACAGGAGGGACAGAGGTGGAGGCTCACATAACAATAGATGCACTTAACAGGACGCAGACTAACACGGGGTTTTCCTCATCACTTCATCAGAGTCGGGACGCACTGATACTATACTGGACTCACATATCAGTGCTGATGTTGAAAATGTTGATGGGTTGGACATCAGTTCAGGCTATTTCTCATTTTGACCTATAAATTGGTGCACACAGCAGAAAGTGGAGAGATAAATTGACCCTCACAGAGTCAATTTCAATCCAATCTATTTTAGAGTAGTGTTTAGTGTTTTTAGTGTTTCTAGTGTTTTGTTTGTTTTTTTTTTGTTTTTGTTTTTTTTTAGTAAACAGTAACAATTTATAGGGTTATCCTGATTTAGCTAAACAACATAGAGTTGTTTTACTCTTAATTAATTTAACATTTTGAGGAGTAGTAACTACACACTGTAAAAAAACAAAAAAAAAACAAAAAACATTCAGTGCATTTAAAACTTTTATTTTGTTTAAAACATTGTAAAAAAAAAAAAAAAAAAAAAAACCAAACACCTTTTCCATCTTCAACCACAGTGAGACCCACTTGCAGAGGTGCCCAGGAATAAAAAGAATACATACAATACAATTTAATATTGAATGTTAACGTAATTTAAATTGCTTTGAAAACAAAACAATTATTTTCTTTGCATATGAATCTTTGAGAGAAGGAAATACCACCACAATCTGAAGGGCATGCTATTCTGGGTGGCTTAGAGGGGAAGTTACTGAAGAAACAGGAATTAAAATTATCATGAATAAATTTGTGACCAAATATAGAAACATAACCATGATGTTCAATTATATCATCGTTATACCCATTAAACCCCTTCTTGTAGTATGAGTTTGTTGTTTGGTTTTCCTTTAGGACTTTAGGACTACAAAGTTCAATCTGGTTAATACACGTTTAAACAGGTCTTCTCTTGCTGGAGACAATTTTCTGTGTTAAAAACAACTCCGAAATATTTTACCCTGAAATTGTTCCCCTCTAGTTTGTGCTGTGTAATATCACCATACACTGTTGGTGTTTTCAGTCTCTGCTCTCTCTATCACAGAGTTCATGTCTGATCTTGATCTTAGTCCTGGCTCTTCGCTGGTTGATTTTTCAGTGCACAAAGATTCCTCTCATGTTCTCTACAGAGATCAGCATGGAAAAACATCCAGAGAGATAAATTCACCAAAACATTAAACAAAAGAACAGTGAACATCGCGATAAGCTGCTGGGTCACTACTGGCATTACTCTATGAAATCCTTTTAATGAACAATGAATCTCCATTGGTGTAACATGCAGCTCAACAATGACCACCTGCCCCTGGTTCCAGAAGTAAATTTCTCATTCATTTCTTCTAGAGACGTTCCGAAAAATAAATAAATAAATACAAGTATGACAGCTCAGGGTTAATCAGCTATGACCACAAGACCAATAACTTTATTTAAAAACTGTTTCTGTTAACTTTACTTATCGCCAGGTTAGTAAAACATTTCACTGACTCTTTTGTTTTAAATGTGCTTTGGACTTAAAACAACCACATTATGGATATTAGTAAACCTCTGAGACGCCTTTGAACTCGGAATATTTGAGTCTATAGTCTATGGGAGAATGAAAATGCAAAATTTACTTCTGAAACCAGAGTGTCCTGTCACTTTTTCCTGCTCACCTGAATGTGTTGTGTCATAGGTCTGCTGCGGCGCTGGGATGACAGTCAGGGGTATCTCTCAGACCATCCTCACCTGGTGTGTGAGGAGACCGCCTCTGCCCTGGTGCACATGTGCATCAGCATGGAGTTGGAGCAGGTCAGTCACATGGACAGTCACATGATCCTCTGTGCAGTCACATGACCCTCATGTGTGTATTTAACAGTGTGTGATGTCCTGCTCTGTCCATAGAAACAGGCTCTGATGGGGCAGGTGGCTCATCAGGCTATTGTCATGAAGTTCATCTTGGACTTGGCTGAGACGCTCCGAGTGGACCCCAGAGGCTGCTTTAGACACTTCTTCTCCAGGATAAAGGTGTCACTCACACGTGCACGAGTACTGTTTACCCAGGGTCCTGGATGAAAGAGGTTTAAATGCCAAGAACAACTTTCCCCAAAGAGACAATAAAGTTTACAATTACAAAACAAAAATACAACACACTTCAAGTCTTTTTAAAGCTCTGCCTTTTTCACCACAACAGCCCAATACAGTCTCAAGCTCCACTCTCTCCAGGTGGTCTATACCGCTGCTCAAACTGCTCAAAATTAGATTCATTTGAATTCTGAAGTCACTTTAGCAGATATGGTATTTACCTGTGCTGTTGTTTCTGTTCTCTTGTGAACTTTAGACTGCAGATCAGCTCTACCTGGATGCATTTGACAAAGAGCTGGAGCTACTGAAGCAGCGTGTGCGGAGCTGTGCAGAGGGCCAGAGAGAGGCACAGAGGAGAAAGGCAGAGGGAGAGGAGGAGGAGGAGGTGGAAGAAGAGGAGGAGGGAGAGGAGGAGGAGGAGGAAGAAGAGCAGAGAGAGAGGAGGCTTGGGCCAGGTGGGCTGGACCCTCAGGAGGTCTACAAGTCCCTGCCACAGGTACACAACTCACAACATATTACTTTTCTTGTGTGTGTGTGTGTTTGTGTGTGTGAGTGTGCGTGCGTGTGTGTGTTTGCATTAAAGACGCTGTACTTGATATTTACTAAACACTGTCCATCTTAAACAGTTTGTACCGGTCCAAAGTTATTCTTCACTTACCTTATGCATTCTGCGTATCCTAATTATTCATTGTGATGATTGTGTGTTGAGAACTAGCATGCTAAAACACACTTCCTGATTATAAGACAATAAAACCCTTTATAATCACATGCAGACTGTACACAGTGGACTTATTTTGATCTTAAGAGCTGCTTGTACATTTTATCTGTACTGGAGCAAGACACATTTTGCTCAGACACATGGGAAAAATCAGGTACAGGGCCTTTAATTTATATACTTTGCATTCTTTTATTTTCTAGTGTTTAATGGTTAATGTAATACCTTGAAAAACATATATTCTCAGTGTCAGCTGGCTGGCCTCTCCACAGATCTGACCTGTATAACTTGGTCTGGTGGCTCCACCTGCTTGTCTCCATGGAGATTAGTGTTGTCACGATTCAGGAAAGGTCAATTTTTGTCTTGTAAATGTCACTTTTTTAGTATCGATGAGTGAGTATCAGTATACACTCAAATGAGTATCTATGTCGATTAGTACTGATTTTCGATACTTTTGACAAACCTAATGGAGATAGGTAAGTTTAATGCCATACTTTGCAACATTCCAGGCAAAGCAATTACATTTATTATCTCTATGAAGACAAGCAGCAGATGGGAACTCCAGAAAAAAAGTTAAATAGTACACAAATCATATTTTTTAATTCTGTGACTGGTATTTCCTGTTTTGTATAGAAAGCTGTTCTTTTGCAGTACTATTTCACTACTTTCTGCTGTAGTGCCTTTACTCACTGCTGCTGACAACAGTGGGGGAGTGACAAAAATGTATTATCTCCTTGGCGCTTCCTGATAACCTTGTAACTGTGTGTGTGACCCATAGACTATATATATACATGGACAAAGCTAACCCCGCTAACCGCCGTGTTTCAAATTGGAAGTGAGTTTGCATTTCTGGCTCCATCGACTCTGGCTTCAATTTACTTTCACTCTCTGTAACAGTTGCTGTCAGACTCATTCTGTCTTTAAAATGTTTGTATTGACCCGCTCTACATGATCCTGGGTTTTTTATTCCGTTATTTTGTCCGTAAATCAAGATATGAACATTAATAACAGACTAATTGTGTGCCTTCCTTCCCCAAGCGTCCGCTCCCTGCTAAACAAGTGATGCAGGTGAGAAGGGGTGTTTTCTCCAGCAGCCTCGGTCCTGATTGGCTCTTTGGTTGCTATGATGCTCACTGATGGAGTTCCACATAAGCAACTCTGCTCCAAATTCGCCCCTATAACTGCTAGTCTTTATGAGCTTCATTTGACTGGAGCCGAACGCTGTGGGTGACGTCACACTCACTTAGTCCACTTCTTTATATAGTCTGTGGTGTGTGGTTCTTATCATCATGTTGTTTCCAGATAACCTTGTAGTTTTATGTGTGTGACTGTTCAGGAGATGCAGCGAGGCTTTGCAGAGAAAAACATGGAGCTGCTGCAGAGGGCCATGGACACACTCCACCCTGAGGTGAGGACGTGCACCGTCTGTCAACAGGGAGCACCCACACAGCACACTACAAACTCAGTCCATCCATTCATATTTGCTCCAATTAGAAAATAGTTTTGCCCAGATTAAGTTTTGAATGTGTTTATGAAGATGAACATTTTTGAGGTGAACAACCACATTTAAAGCTGTTTGAATGGTTAGTACCTGGAGGGAGAGGAGGAAAAGGGTCTGGAGGACTAAAGGGGATATCGAGGGGAGAGGAGCGGCGAGTACGTATCCACACTTCAAAAAGGTGTTTGTAATCAGAAACAACTGTAATCAGGGCAGTTCTGTCATGTAGTACTTGAACTTGCAGTGGCCACTGGACGCAGCTCACATCCATTTTTATACATTTTGACCAGGAAGTTGCACTAAACTTGCCAAAAATGACTTGGAACAGTAAACAACACTATTAAAAAATGATATACACAGTTTAGTAGTAGTACTAAAGTGGATCTATTGTTTAATTAGACTTTAAACTAATCAGTACATCCAGAACGCTGCTGCTCGACTTATGACTAGAACAGGAAGTATGAGCACATAAGTCTTGTGCTCAAGTCTCTGCACTGGCTCCTGTGGCTCAGAGAATAGACTTTAAAGCAGCTCTGCTTGTGAACAAGTCTCTCTGTGGCCTAGCACCAAAGAACATCTCCCACATGTTAGAGCCACATGAACCATCTCACACTCTGAGGACCTCAGGGACTGGCCTCCTAAATAGAATTATCTACTGCTCCTAGTCCTTTAAAAAAAAAAAAAAAAAATCACAGGGGGCTGAAAAGCATTAGATTTCTACAGAATCAGTGAGCAAAGCTGTAAACTCTGTTAATCTGAGGTGAGAGAAATGTGATTTTATTTGTAAATTATAGGGTGACTAATGAGCTCCTTCGTTTCACGTGTCACTGAAAAAACAGATCTGATTGGACGATCATGTTTCACTGGACTTGACACGTGACAGTGGGGAGGAACAAGACTGATACCAATCTGTATACAAAATACAGAGAAATATCAGTCTGGATTTACCAGGCAACAGAAACATCTAAATCCCCCTTAGTCCTCCATACTGCATTTTTACATCGAGCATTTTAGGCTTTAAAGTAAAGATTAGGCAGTTGAAAAGACTTGTATAAATTGTGGTTACTGTGCAAACTTTCTTATCTGCATTTATAGCAGCGTTAGGAGTGATTCCCTTCAAAACATTGATTCATATTTTTGAAACAGTCCTTTGCTGCCCTCTGCTGGCTATTGTTGTAAATCATTGAAAGCATCGACCATGTAATATTCCAAAGGTTGTTGGATATATAAAACTGCCTTAGAAACAAAAATAAATGATCACATCCTAAACGTCAATATATTTTCAATTCAGTATGTGTGGCATATATTCATAACTATGGTTGTCAAAAGTATTAAAGATCAGATACTTATCCATTGAAACTAGATCCTCATTTGAGCAAGTATCAATACTAAAAAAGTCACATTCACAGGACAGAAATGAACTTTCCTGAATAACTTTAGAATGATCTTGAGCTGTATCAGAACAAGTATAAGACACATAGACTTGTATATTGAATTCAAGTTTGAAATTTTAGTATCGTGACCAGAACTATTCATAACATCTGTATTTTTATAGGAGGCCAAGTACCACCTGAGGAGATGCATCGACTCCGGCCTGTGGGTCCCAGACTGTGGAGAGGACAGAGAGGAAGAGGAGGAGGATGAAGAGGAGGAGGACAAAGAGAAACAGGATGAAGAGGATGTTGAAAAGCATTGATGCAAATGTAATTAAACAATGAAGCCTCCCTTATCTGGCATAATGGACTCAAATGTGTTTACTGTGGCCCTCAACTAAGATGATCAAACAGAATGACCATAGTTGTAGTTGACCATAATGTGCATTAGTCGACTAATTCTTGTATTTAAATTATATGGATTTATACGGGACAGCAGCAGATTACCAGTACACTCGTCATTTTTATGTCTTTATATGAATACATTGTTTCCTAGTACTTTTTTCAGCATAAGTAGTAGTTTTTAGTATGAACTCCTGTGCAGGTGTAGCGTGTAGTGAGTGCAGTTTGGGTCAGATACATAGAGATACAAATGTCAAAGCTCTCCATTTACATTCTTTAGTTCTCTAATAATGATGTTTTTCGATGTATGGGCCACAGGTTTACGCAGGTTTACACAGATTTACACAGATTTACACAGATTTACACAGATTTACACAGATTTACACAGATTTACACAGGTTGACATAGGTTTACATAGACTTAGCTCATGTACGTTTAAAGCTGCCCATGGACAAAATATCCAGATTTTACCAATGTATTTAATTTAAGGGGAATTTTGATATTGCTCTTAACATACTGTAGTATTTGCTATACTCAGCCTTACTCTACTCGGCCCTGTTTGGCCTGGTTGCGTTTCCATTACCTTTAGAATCTGATATCCACAATAAACCAATATTCATGGAAACTCTGTGGTACCCATGAGTTCTACCAACACTCTGATCAATCTTGACCTGGAATGTTTCACACTATGGCATTAAACTCATCTCTCTTCATGGAGAAAAGCAGCTACTTCCCACTAGGCCAAGTTACTGGTCCGATCTGTGAAGCGGTGACGCTGTGTGCATGTTTTTAAGGTATTTGCGCACTAAAAACACCTGGAATTTTATAAATGCAGGATAGAAAAGTTTAATGCTATACTGAGGAACTTACCCACAGGTTGATGGTGCAATTCCAGCTCCCACAGAAGAGTACTGCCGTTGTGTCGTTGGGCAAGACACTTAAATGACCTCACCCCCAGTGTCTGTGTACAATGGTGTATGAATGTGTGTGTGAATGGATGAGTGTTTCCTTGATCTAAAGTGCTTTGAGTGACTGGAAAGTGGAAAAGCGCTCTATAAAAATGTGACCCTTTACTGCGGAACATTTCAGGCAAAGAAAATGACATCTCCATGGAGACAAGTAGGTGGGGAACCTCACACCGGTTACATAGTTTATAGGACAACACTGAGTGATTTAGCATTTTGAGGCTTGTATTGTTTATAGGTTCAAAGTGAAAATATCAAATACCGTAAATTTCGGACTAGAGCGCACCTGAATATAAGCCGCACCAGCTAAATTTGAAAAGAAAATCAATTTTTGTACATATATAAGCCGCACCGGAATATAAGCCGCAGGTTTTCATATTGTAACGTGAGATATTTACACAGAAAGACGGTCCATGGACATGCTTTTTTTTAAACTGTGCCTGAAAATTGGCACCGACACGCCTTCAACACAGGATGAATATACCTGCAGGTTTAGAAAATAAAGCTGTACCAACACGGGCCATCTGCTTTTATTTCCTTTTGTCGTCTTTACATTGACCAAGTTCGATTCATGGATGCCGAGCTTACGTTCAGTGGCTCTATTTCCTTCTTTATCTTAAAAACTGCATCATATCTATTTCTTTGTGTGTTTTCCATGATGTGGGCGTGTGCACCTCTGTCTCGCTTTTACGTTTGCAGCTAGAGAGCGCCCCTCAGTGGCCGTTATCCAGTAAAATTCTATAAATAAGCCGCACTGTTGTATAGGCCGCAGGGTTCAAAGTGTGGGAAAAAAGTTGCGGCTTATAGTCCAGAATTTACGGTAGGTCTTAATTGTTCCTGATATTTGATCTTTAAACAGATTACTCACGGAGTCAACATCCTCACGAATAAAACTGTCAAATGAACTGACCACACTCGCTTTCATTTAAAGGAACTGTATGTTTGTTTGTTTTTTTATTTTAAATTCCATAAACTTGTCCTCTCTGTGTCCCCTGATATGAGATAAACAAGTAGCTTTTACTGATAACAATTTTAATGCTGATTTATTCTTGATTATAAAAGCTTGATGGACAAGTTGTTCATGTTATAGTTCATGTTTTATAGTTATCAGAAAGAAGAATGAGCCTCTCGCAAGTCTCTCATTTGGGTTGCCAGTTTCAAGCTGAAATCCTGTTGGTTCAGTTGTGATTGTAGGACCTTTTTAAAAACTGAAGTCTAAGTACAATTCCTTTAACACACGCCCCTAACACGTCTCCCCCTTCTTCGCTACACACGCTTGCAGTTCAAGTCTCTATATCCTTGTGCTCCCTCAGTACTCCTTTGTTACTTTGTATGTGTCAAAATCTCTACTGCTACTAGAAAGAAAGACCAAAGCGCCGCACGACACTGAAGCGCGCAGTAGAGTCCATAGCGCCCTCTTTTGGATATCCTGAGAACTGCTCTGCAACAACTGACTTAAATCAGTGTACTGAATATTGGTCCTGCTTATGATTTGACTTTGCAGACAAACTTGAAATGAAAATGCACAGGATGAAGATGGAGCTATGTAAATGGGACTGAGATCATTTTATTGCAGTGGTGAAAATCGGTACTTCCCTCTCCCCAGACACTTCAGGCACAACCAGCACGATCTGAGGAGTCTTCAGATCGAGCCAAAGTACCGTGAGGGACATGGACACACGTGCAGTGGTGATGGATGGAGAGGCCTTTTGACTGACGTTCATGTTTGTGAGTCTGTCCCAGGCCAGCTGCTGGCTCACCTTCACAGAATGTGACTGAGTGAAGGGTAAAAGAGCTTTAGCTATTCATATCTTCAACACTAAAACTCTGGGAATAGGACAAGCGTCTTGCTCAATGGCACAACAGCCTATGTCCAGTTAGAAGCTGGGCTCGAACCGTGGACCTTTGGAGAGTTTCAACACCTCTGAGGTGGGTCCTAACAGACCGAGACCGAATGCGGTCTGAGGATCGTTCCAAATGTGTCCTTGAATGGCAGAGAGGACACGCGCATCACGGACTGACAAACGCAGACGCGCGCGGAGCCACCGGGCTTCTCCAAAGCGGCTGTGAGACGGGGGCAGTCGGGGGAGACCACTGTGGCGCGGGGGAGCAGAGCAGACAAGCGGGAGCGAGGGACGGGAGTGAAGCCTCCTGAAGAGCCGTGTGTGAGCCCCGTGTGCGCGCACGGTGCTCACGGTCTGCGCTGGGACCGGAGCCGCGAGGAGACGGACAGGAGCCGAGAGGAGCGCGGCCCGCCCGGTCCTCCTGAAGGTGAGTGCACTCCCGTCATCCGCCTGATCCGAGACCGAGGCCACGGTCGCTTCACGCGGTTCTCCGCGGCTCTCCGCGGCTCTCCGCGGCTCTCCGCGGCTCAGACAGGTTGCAGCGGGCGCTCCTCTGCAGGTGTCCCCGCACGATGTGTCTGATCCGCGGCGAAATGCGAGTCCTCGAGCCCCCTGTCTCGTTTATTTTAGCCCATTCGTCCAGTTGGGAAGGAGACAGGCCCCCTGTAATGATCAAAACGCGTTAAAATCATTGTCAGTGGCTGGAGCCTAAAGGCGAGGATAAGCTCACTGAATAGGATGTCCAGCATGTTTAATATTGGGGACAAGCATCGCAAAGAGCTATAGATAGGCCACACTTTATGAACCTATGAATAATTGACAAGAGCAAACAGCCTTATCAAATGTGTCTGGGTTTAGCAGCATCAGTCAATAACTATTCATTGGCCACTCGCTTAAAGCCTCTAATCCAATCAGTCCGATCTGTGGAGATTCATCTGGACATAACCCCGTGAGGTTCTGGGGTTATGGGACTAGGCATGTGGAAAGGTTAAGAATAGGTTCTTAAACAAAGCAGTGTTGGTAAGGAAAGAGCTAGGTTTTAAAATACTGAGCAGCATCATCCAGTTTATAGCGTCCCACTGCCCATAGACATGGGCCTTTTTTTAGCAGCCTACTGTTGCTGTGCCTCTGAGCAAGAGGCACTGAGCTGCTCTGGGACAGGAGGAAGGAAATAAAAAAACAGTTCTCTCGGGAAATAGGTTGTGGGTTTGATTCCCTGGCCAAGAGATGTCCCTCTAGGTCAAATAAGAGTCATGTTTGTGGAGAAGCAAGCCCGCTCAGAACAAGGACATAAGGCCTAAAATATTTTTCAGAGAGATAAACACAGTACATAAAAAAAAAATAATAATAATCTTAGTGTATTTATTGGTTATTTTCCTACTGTAGCTTTAAGAATTCATGTTTAAATTTAACACTGAGACATGTCAATGAGTCAAACAAGTCAATCAAGTGTACTGAGTAGACTTTAAAAACACAGAGGAGCCCATATTAGATTACATGTCACAAGGTGGAATGATGCATGATGTAGAGTCAAAAGTAGCAGGCTGTGAGTGGCTGACAGGTAAGAGGAGGGGCAACCAGGAAATATTATCTCCTGTGTTGAATTTATATTTTGATAAAGTAACATTCTTCTATAGGTCTTGTGCAGTCTTGTCCACAGCTGTCAGGGGGGCGTCTCGTGTCTCAGTGTCCCCCCCTTGTGGACATGTGAGTGTTCAGACAGGAGACACAAAATTGGGTCAGCTGGCCTTGGACTCCTCACTGTTATGTAAGAGCACCATACCCAGCTCTGTTTGTGGATTCTGTTATTTCTTTAAATTTTATTTCCATTTTATAGACTACTGGCCCTAAATGTGTAAGAGTGGGCAAATGGTCACAGCATCAAAGTCTCTGGTTCAATTCCCAGAGTTTGGCGTTTGCATGTTCTTCCTCTGTCTGGGCTGGTCAAAATTCTCATGAGAGGGATGATAAAGCAATAGTGCCTTCTGTTCATGTAAATAACCAAACTGAGCTCTATGTTGTATAAAACCGTTTAAATGTGTGTGTCATTACAGGTGTCTGAGAGCAGCAGAAGAACACACTAAAGACCACCTCCTTTGCCCTGCTGCTGACAGTGGAGTGTATCACTCTCACTCTGTGGACACGGTCAGGACATTTGTGAGACTTCCTCATGTTCATGTTGGACCAGGAGGACCTTTGGAAGAACTATGGGGTCTGGATAAGGGTCCGCTCACCTCCTGGAGCAGAGAGCTTGTTGAGCTGCAGTGATGTGTGCCTGGGAGCGGCCTTTGGCTTGTCTGGCAAAATCTCTGACATCATGTAGAGGCCCCTGAGAGCCCCTGAGAGACTGTGCAGCATTAACATGGAGTAAACCTGGTTTTCTTTCACCTGTGTGAAACACATGAGGCTAACGCTAGGCTAACAGTCCACACAGCCGGGGCCTCTGTGGGGCCGAGAGCAGGCGGCACTGGGACCTCTGAGTCAGCACACATGGGGGCCGGTCCAGAGCCGGTCTGACCCCAGTTTGACCTTGCTGTGACCTTTGACCTCCGGTCCTGGCTCTCCACCTGCTCTGCTGTCTGGGTTCCGGAACGCTCCGCCCTGGGGCCCAGAACGAGCCAATCAGGATGAAGAAGAGCCGCAGCGTGCTGTCGGTGACTGGAGAAGAGGTGAGCAACCTTCAAACTTTACTTTAACTTTACTTCAAGGGTTAAACCTCTCAGAAGTATTTTACTGAAGGGGTTAAACCACTCAGAAGTACTGAGAAGTATTCTGAAATACAATGAAACAGAGGTCCCAGGTCCTGGGGGAGAGGGACAGAGATACATTACAGTGATTAGATATCGGTGCTCTGAGCGTGTAGCTCTAGCACTGTGTTATGAGGATTCTCACATGCAGAGGACCCTCTGTGTCCTCTGTTTGTCCTCGTCCATTTAACAGACTCTGTGTTTTCCTCTGTATGTGCATTGGACCATATGCCAGTGGTCAATTCTGTGTCCATAGAGTTAGGTTTAAGGATATTCACATCTGGCTCTGGACGGCACAAACGCAGTTGGAAGCAACACGGCACTGTTGCCTAGCAACTGCAGCCGTCCCCTAGTGTTTTGTTGCTACGGTGCTGCAGTGCAGATCTGAGCACACTCAGTGGAGGCCTGTCCAGACACATGTGAGCGTACAGAGACCTGAGCACATGAGAGGAGACAGAGGAGAGGTAGGAGGAGGGGCAGCGTCTGCATGGCACACAGAGCTCACACAGTGGTCCAGCTGGTCCGGATCTGATCCAGACCTGAGACCTGAGACCGGAGGAGACTGTTGCTCTCCTGTGTTTGGGTGCATGTGGGTGGGGGGTTTGGAGGATGCTGTCACTGTTGTCTCTGTACGGTCCGCTGCATGTCATACTAAATAATGCCTATAGTCTCTGTGCCAAAGTTAATAATTTACTGAGCTGCCGAAAGCGTAATAATAGAGTGCTGGAAGGGTCTGCCGATATGACTCTAAACTAAGTCCTTCATGTTAGACTAGTGAAGGTCTGAGGGTCATGTTAGAGATGTGAACTACGGGATTAGCAGCTGTTTGCATAATAAAATGTTTTGTTTGCAGAGAAAATGATGTTATGATGATTTGCTAATTGTGATCATTAAAATATTCTGATTGATTTTACAGCCCTAATACTCATTCTTCTATATTGTACCTGTGGTTCCAGGGCAGTGACACAGACATGCCAGGGGCCGGGGAGAAAGCGGAGTCATCGGGTTACAGCCGCTCGTACACCTCCGGCTCCTCTCTGGGGGCCACTCTCGGGGCCACTTTGGGGGCCGAGCTGCGCCGTGGGAGGAGCAGGAGGCTCTCCTCCAGTCTGCAGGTCAGTCCTGAGGCCTGCTCTCACTGTGGGAGTCCGGCCAAACAGTCCACAAAGCTCGGTACTGTTTAAAGTTCTCAGAATCTTCTGCCCCGATGCATCAAATGCTCCTCTGGACAGAAGATTAATATTCAGATAAGCACTGTATAAACCTGTTTAATGTTTTAATGACAGTCTCTTCATCTCCTTTATATCAAGTCCAAATAGAGACTTTACTTCATTTATACATTACTTTTAATAATTGTAAACACAGTTCAGTCATATTCATCCAGTCATTTAGTCCTCACACTCTCATTTACATAAATAATACTTTCCAGTAGTAAATCATGTGACACACACAAAGTGCAGATGCTATTTTTCAGCTTCTGCTCACAGTTTAGCACCTGTGTGGATAAATCTGGCCTATATTGGCTCTACTGCTTTCAGTTGTGCAGAGTTTTTTTTAAATACCTGAAACGTTAAGAGCCAGGCCTCCATTGGGGCCAGGTGTTCACAGTGAAATACTTTCTAAATCTCATAGACATTTCAGGTTAAAACAGTTCAAACGTTTGTTTCCTCACATGCTCACAGTGTGTACATGTCCCCCAGGTGCCCTGCTGGCTGCGGCCCCGGGACCGTACCCGCTCCCCTGAGATCCTGAATGTGTCGCGGCCCACCACCCTACCCCTGCGCATCCCGCCCAGGATCTCCATCACCCAGGCTGACTCCGAAAGGTGACACACGGCTTCAAACACACATGTACAACCCAAAACCGACTCCAACAGGTGACACCCCCAAACACACATGTACAACACACCCAGACCGACTCTGACAGGTGACACCTTCAAACACACATGAACACACACTGGCTGACTCCGATGTGTACACAGCTACACAGCTGATAAAAATTGCCTGTTTCAATGCTGCAATCCAGTTGGTTTAAAGCTAAAAGGATTCTCTCTGATCTGAATGGTCACTACCTAAACCCCAGCACCTGCATGAATTGCTGCTAGTGCAGCCTCTGCAGCTCAGTCAGTGAATTCTGGAGGCTCTGAGCTTTCACATGAGGCCTGTCCATATACTGAGAATGAGACAAACTTGTATGTGTCCTCTATCTGCAGGCTATGATACTGCAGTTTTACTTACAATGAGACAAATCATATTACAAATTTCAATATAGAAAAAAAACATTGAGGAGGTGGTTGAAATAATAGTCCTGATTGTTCCGTTATGTATTTTGGCAGATTATTATTTGGAACACTGCTTGATTTTTATTAATAAGACTTTGGTCTGTCATTGGAGAGTTTGAAGTTGTGAATGTGGTATTTTCCCAGCAGAATACACACATGTACTAAATATGAAATCTTTCATTGTCATTGCAGTTATGATGGGGAGAACGGTGTGTCCCCTGGCCACACCCCCGTTGGCTGTCAGAGTCCCGGGCTCACCCTGCACCCCTCGTTCCCCCAGGGCCAGAGGAGGGAGTCCTTCTTGTACCGCTCCGACTCGGACTACGACATGTCGCCCAAGACCTCACGTAATTCCTCCCTCGCCAGTGAAGGGTGAGACGAGGGCTTTGGGACGGGGCAGACCCTTAGAGAATGAAGGTCATATTTTTTATATCATATGTTTCATGGGATTACACCATTTCATGCACAGTTTTACAAAGTGAGTAGCCCATAAGCAGAGGTGGGTAGTGTAGCCAAAAACTGCACTCAAGTAAGAGTAATGTTACTTCAAAAATAATATGACTCAAGTAGAAGTACAAAGTAGTGATCCAAATATCTCAAGTAAGAGTAAAAAAGTATTTGAGCAAACTACTACTCAAATAAAAGTAACTTAAAAAGCAACTGTAGGGAGATAACATCTGATTTATAATTTGAAGTTAATGTAATTTATTGCATTAACCATTAAAAAATTCACTAACTCAGGTATTTTCAAAGAATAGACACAAAATGAGGTAAACTAAATCATATCTGAAGGAGCTGCAAGAAACACAAATGTTCAAATCATTTCATACTGTCGACATAAAGCTTTTGTCACTTGTACACGTACTCACAGTTTGAAGAGCAAAATTCTTACTCAAGAGTACTGTTACTTGAATACAAACATTACCCAAGTACAAGTATGCTGCTAAAAAGTACTCTGAAAAGTACAATTTCTTAAAAAAGTTGTAAATGTAACTGAGGATTTCCTTTTTCAGTAACTTTTACATTTTAGGCTCTGGAAAAAATGGTATTTGATGCAGTTAATAAGTGTACTAGTGACATATGCCTAATTTTCATGTACCAGTCCTGTCATAGCCCTAAAGTCATTGTCCTTGTTTCTTTCGTTCCCCAGACACACAGCAGAGGACTTCATCGTCACTCCCTTTGCTCAGGTAAGTCCCACGGTTACACTTCAGACTGTCTAAAGCAAAGAGTCACACTGGACATAGCAGATTTCACAGTAAAAGTTATACCGGTATAAGCAGGGCTCTCCATACACGTGAACACATTTGAGGAGGAAAATTACAGTGAACAAAAGTAGTAGTAGTAGTCCAGTGATTTATTTTTTACTTCAGTTCAACATCAAGAACCAGGAAATACTCCAACTTCAAACAATCATTATACATTTTTAGCACTATTTAAGCAGTACATTCAGTGTTGAGAAGTAGCTGAATACATGTACTGAAAATACATATTCTGACTACTAATTTGGAGTACCTGTATTCCGGTACAGTTACCTTTTCATTTGGTAGTATTCAGAATGCATTTACTTTTCTAAAATCAAAGGAATATATTGCAGTACTATAAACTGCTCTGTGTAAGTGCAAAATATAGACAATGCTGTTTTTTTTTCTAGAGTGCAAGTGTCATTTTTCCTGATGCAAATGCAGAATAAACTGTGAAACAAACATAAACATAATGCTGTTTTAATCATATGTTGCGTCTTTACACACTTAAATGCAGCTCGATTTAAAAGTATTTCAAGTATTCAGAATATAGTACTCTGATTGGACCATGTAAATGTACAAAAACATAACAAAATCCATTTTAAAGCAGGTATTCAGTATTCTGTATCTAAATGCATGTTCAAGTATTTTTCCCATCACTGAGTACACTGTGTTGTGTTGTAGGTTTTGGCCAGTCTGCGGTCAGTCCGGAGCAACTTCACCATCCTCGCCAACGTCTCTACACAAGTCAAGTCAGTGCGAGATTCTGTCCTTTTATCTGTGATTTATAGTTTTGTACAGGTCCGTCGACAGAAATTTGGGAGCCCAGGGCAAGAAGCCTCACATAGGCCCCCCTCCAATATAAATTAATAGGAAAAGGGTTCAATACTGGGCCCTTAAGACCCTAGGGCCCGGGATAACAGACCTCTTTATCTCCCCCGTGGACTCCCCTGGTTTTATATTTTATCTGTAACTGCTGATGGCAACAATTTGTCTCATGGGCTTTTATTTGCCTGAGCAGCCAGTCCCTTCTGCATTGTGTTTTGGATGTAGCAGGATCTGGAATTGGACCAAAGAGCATGAAAAACCTCCGTGCTAACATGGGACGGCCCAACCACAGCTGCTAATCTGTATCACGTGTCTGTCTCTCAAATGGTTGTTACATTTTTCTATAGCACTTTTCCACCTTCAAGACACTCAAAGCTCTTTCAGTGGGGGCGAGGTGGGTTAAGTGTTTTGCCCAAGGACACCACTGCAGCATTCATATGTGGGAGTTGGGATCACACCACCAACCTGTGGTTCAGTGGATCTGACCACTCAACCAATGATGTTTATGTCAAGATTCAGATCAGTGGACAAACTTTACCAACGGAGCTACTGTCGCCCCCTGAAATACAGAAGACATCTCGTATCATTCTGTATAAAATCTGTAACTTATTTTACCTGAGATAAATAACAGTTTGGTGCTTCTATTGTTGATTCTGCAGAAATCCTCTGTTGTTTTCCTTTTTTTATATGTAAGCACCTATATTTGTTTTTACCTGAATGTAGCATGCAGCTCTCTGATTGGGTAATTCACCTGCCAATCACGCACTATGGGGGACAGACGATACGTTTTTTGACCCACACGTCTTTGTAAAGTTTTGTCAAAGTGTGTGATTCCGGCTGGACGGGCTTTTCAATCAGTTGCAAGGAATATGAAAAAAGAACGAAAATAAATTCTTCAAGAACAGGGGTAAGATTATCACAAAGAAATGTATCTGTAACAAAAACGAAAGAAGAAAGAGGACGTTTCTGCAGTACATCTTCTAGGTTAACAAGTGAAAATTCATGGTCCTAACCTGCTCTTCCCTGTTGGGTCCTCCTGTAGGCGCTCTCCCATGGGTGGGGTGTGTGTAAGCCCGCGCCCCTCCCTCTCCGAGCAGCAGTACCAGCAGCTGGCCCTGGACACTCTGGAGGAACTGGACTGGTGTCTGGACCAGCTGGAGACAATCCAGACCCACCGCTCCGTCAGCGAGATGGCCTCCAACAAGGTGCTTTAGACTATTCCCCTTTCTGCTATAAACATGTATTTTCCTGTCTAAAAAGTTATGCAGTGCATCTTTAAATATATGTGAATAAATAACACCTTCGCCCATAAACGTCTTTGACATTGAAATTCAAATCTAGAGCTTATGGCTTTTAAAACATTATATTAAAGTCCTACTGATGTTGTGTGTTTGGTTTCAGTTTAAGCGCCTGCTGAACCGGGAGCTGTCCCACCTGTCGGAGATGAGCCGCTCGGGGAACCAGGTGTCCGAGTACATCTCCAGCACCTTCCTGGGTGAGCCCCTCCACACCTGCCGCTCTGCACCTTAACAACCGTATAGACTAGTCATGGGTTTACACTGTTACAGGCTGTGTTCATTTTGATGAGAAATGTGCATGTGTGTACGTGTGTACAGACAAGCAGAATGAGGTGGAGATCCCGTCCCCCACACTGAAGGACAAGCCCATGAGCCACATCAGTGGAGTGAGGAAACTGTCCCACAGCTCCAGCCTGTCCAGCACCTCCATGCCCCGCTTTGGAGTGAGCACGGACCAGGAGGACGAGCTCGCCAAGGTGCAGATCTGATTCATCTCACATACACTACCCGTCACAAGTTTGGACACACTTTTCATTTATATTTCTTCTTTATTTTCATGACTATTTCACTTCACAGCTGTGCTGCGTTAGGGTCAAGAAATTATTTTTGTTTACTACATTCCACATGTGTCATTAATAGTTTTGTTTCAATGAGAACCTACAGTGTAAATAATCATGGAAGTAAAGAAGAAGTAGTATGTCCAAACGTTTGACTGGTAGTGTAGGACCTCCTTAGTATCCCACTATGAGGTTCTAGCAGAGGGACTAACTGTTGTCTGTGTGGACCTCAGGAGCTGGAGAGTCTGGACAGGTGGAACTTCAACATCTTCAGAGTGGCAGATCTGACCAACAACCGACCCCTCAGCTGCATCATGTACGCCATCTTCCAGGTATGCACCACTCTGCTCTAATGCCCCAGTGTAAGGGAGGGCGCCCTCTACTGGTGGTGGTAAGCTTAGTTTGTGGCCACAGCTGGTAGACTGATGAAAGTGAGGCTGCCAACAGTGGGGAGTTGGGCATGTTGAGATTAGCAGCAGGATATTAGTAACAGGATAGTAAAGATGATAGTAAATTAGTAATGGACAAAATAAGTGATTTATACCAATGTTACTTAAAGGAACTGTGTGTAACCTGCGCTCTTAGAGTTCTAAAGAAAAGTTATTACTATCACAATTGAACCTGGGTTGCGAGAGCCTTAACCTGCAGATTGAGATTTTTCAACTTTTTTTCATTGTCAGTCTATCAACAGGCCATGTCTCATGTGAAAGCTCAGAACCTCCAGAATTCACTCACTGAGCTGCAGAGGCTGCACTAGCACTGATTTGTGATTAGCTGCAGGTGCTTGGGTTTAGGTTGTGACCATTCAGATCAGAGAGGCTTCAGCATTGAAACTGGCAACCCAAATGAGAGAGTCATGTGAGACTCTGGTTTCTGATTGGGTTAGGGTAATCCTCTTGAGAGCCAAATCACCAAAACTTGCACTTCCTTTAAAGTGCATGGTCAAGACTGTATTAAAGACTCAAGTGTGTTGCCTCAGGAGAGAGAGCTGCTGAAGACCTTCCGGATCCCTGTGGACACATTTGTGACCTACGTGATGACCCTGGAGGACCATTACCATGGCAATGTGGCCTACCACAACAGCCTGCACGCTGCTGATGTCACACAGTCCACACATGTGCTGTTGTCCACGCCTGCACTGGACGTAAGTTCTACTGCACCTCCTCACCACAGAGCCAAGTCTAACACAGAGCCAGGCCTTAGACAGAGCCACATCTAACATAGAGTCAAGCCTTACACAGAGTCAAGCCTTACACAGAGTCAAGCCTTACACAGAGTCAAGCCTTACACAGAGCCGGGCCTTACACAGGGCTGGGGACACACCTACTGGATGTGGGCTCGTGTTCATGTCTGACAGAGGTGGGTAGATTAGTCAAAAATTCTACTTAAGTAAGAGTAACGTTACTTCAAAATATTATTACTCAAGTAGAAGTGCAAAGTAGTGGTCCAAGAAATTGCTCATGTAAGAGGGATAAAGTATTTTGGAAAACTACAACTCAATTAAGAGTAACTTAAAGAGTAACTGTTTGGACACAACATCTGATTTATAATTTGAAGGTCAAAACATTAAATAATGCACAAAATCTGGTATTTTCAAAGGACAGACACAAAAATGAGACAAACTAGATCATATTTGATGGAGCCCTGCAAGAAACACAAATGTTCAAATCATATTGTCAACATAAAGCTTTGGCCACTTTAGATTTACAGTGAGAAGGGGGACCACAACTTTTATTCAAGTAAGAGTACTTCAACTTCAAAACAAGTATTAATCTAGTAGGAGTAAAAGTATGGTGCTAGAAAAGTTACTCAAGTAAAGTGAGTAAATCTATCTACTACCCACCACTGATGTCTGATGTCTAAATGATTATAAATCATCCACTTTTTCTTCCAGCCATTTCATCCATAACATTCCTCTGCCCCATTTCCACCGCAGCAGCAGAACCATCAGCCTCCTCAGCCTCTCCATCTCCTCCTCTTCACCAGTGTCTAGGCCCAGACGGTGCCCCTAACAAACCCATCATTAGTGTTTCATTCAGGTCTTAATGGTTTTAACTAGAACTTGTCTTTAACAGTAACACTAACATTTCAGTGTTCTGGGGACTTGCATGTGTCAGTGCATCATGACTCTGTCCACATGATTGTTGTGGTTTGGTAAAGCTGAACTAAAGTTGTGTTGTGTTGTGTTGTGTGTGTGTGTTTGTGTGTGTCCCTGACCTTTTGTGTGCTTCTGTCATGGTGATTGGTGGTTTGTGTACAGCGCTGTTGTTGTGCTGCATATTTGTCTGATGAATGTTCTGACCTCTTGGTGTTCTTCTTCATGGAGGCCGTGTTCACAGACCTGGAGATCCTGGCCGCTCTTTTTGCTGCAGCCATCCATGATGTGGACCACCCCGGAGTGTCCAACCAGTTCCTCATCAACACCAGTGAGAACAAACATTATGTTCAATTAGATAAACCTTCAAGAAGCTTTACATTTTGTTCAATAGACACTGTATTACTTGCTTAGAATGTTTCACAGTATGGCATTACCTTATTTATCTACATGGAGACAAGAATGTAATGCCATCAAGCCAAGATACAGGCAAGATCTGTGGAGAGGCAACCCCATTCACAGTAAAGCCAAGTCTACTCTACTCTGCCCGGCCCTGCTTGGCCTGGTTGTGTTTCTATTGCTCTATAGAGTCTGGTACTGTATCCGTGGAAATTGCCCACAACAAATCGGTATCCATGGAAACCATATATTCTGCCAGCGCTCTGACCAATCTTGGCCTGGTTAGAACTACCTGGTACCGGTTAAGAAGAACTACTGTAAATGCTCAAAATCAGCTAAATGCAGCTAAAAAGGATGTGTCTTTTCTGAAGCATTTTTGAGAAACAACACCTCCCCCCTATAAACCTAAATAAAGGCCAAAAAAAAATGTTGTGCCTTACATTTCCAACAAAGCAATAACATCTCCATGGAAACAAGAAGGTGACTGTATCCCAAACAGAAGAGTTACAAGTTGCATTTTTAATATTTCAGAGCTTCCCCAAATGTTAATGCCCCTGATGTGTTTTGAATATGCACTTTGAACTGAAACTTGAGCTAAAAAAAGAAAAACAAAATTGTCTATCTAAAGACAATCACAATATTTGTCACAAACACAAAAAAGCTATTGTACATTTTCCCCAAATACTTCCTCATACTGACCTGAGTTGCGCCCGCAGACTCAGAGCTGGCCCTCATGTACAACGATGAGTCTGTGCTGGAGAACCATCATCTGGCCGTGGGCTTCAAACTACTGCACCAGGACAACTGCGACATCTTCCAGAACCTGACCAAAAGACAGCGCCAGAGCATGAGGAAGCTAGTCATCGACATGGTGAGCTGGACAAGGGGCATGGGGAGGACTAGACCAGGATTGGGGACTGGGGTTGACAGAAGTATTAAAAATCAGATATTAATCAATAATAAAACTACTATTGAAACTAGATACTCATCTGGACAAGTATCGATGCTAAAAAAGTCACAAAGAAATGAACTTTTCCTGAATAGCTTTACAATGATCTTGAGCTGTATCAGGAGTATTAGACACACAGACTAGTACACGCACATGGACCACTATGGAACCCACCTGGACGACAGTGCCTCTCCTGAGTGATGGTTGTGGTGTGTGCAGGTGCTCGCCACAGACATGTCCAAACACATGACTCTGCTGGCCGACCTGAAGACCATGGTAGAGACCAAGAAAGTGACTAGCTCTGGAGTGCTACTGCTGGACCACTACACAGAGCGCATCCAGGTAACACTACACAGACCAAATCCAGGTAAAACTACACAGAGCACATCCAGGTAACACTACACCCATCTAGTGCATCCAGGTAAAACTACACATAGAGTGCATTGCATCCAGGTAAACGCTACACCCAGTGCATCCAGGTAACATTCATTTATCTAAAATACAAAGCTAAAAATGCTTAATATGTTTCAGATTGCTCAAAGTAGCCACCCTTTGCTTTACAGTGCTGCAAACCCTGACTTCACAGGTGTGCTTTGTCAGGGTTCATTAGTGGAATGCCAAGAGTGTGTAAAGCAGTGATCAAAGTATAGGGTGGATATTTAGCAGAATCTAAAACCTAAGAGTTATCTCACACTTTTTGTTACTACTACATCATAACAATACAGTCATATTCATTCATAAGTTTTGTTATCTTCAGTGAGAATCTGCAACTTAAATAGCCATGAAAATAAAGAAAAAACATTATATGAAAAAACTGTGTCCAAACTTTTGTTGCCATGTAGGTGCTGCGTAACATGGTGCACTGTGCGGACCTGAGTAACCCCACCAAGCCCCTCCCCCTGTATCGCCAGTGGACCGAGCGCATCATGGAGGAGTTCTTCAGACAGGGGGACAAGGAGAGGGAGAGGGGCATGGAGATCAGCGCTATGTGTGACAAGCACACGGCTTCAGTGGAGAAGAGCCAGGTACACACACACACACACACACACACACACACATGTGTTTTAACCCATAACTGAACATTAAACCATGTTGTTAACTGATTTTTGTCTCCATAGCTTCAGTACTTTTTGTAAATTTTAGTCCCCACAATGAGATAACTACCAGCCTGCACACACAAAAATCTAGTCCAGATTAGGGCTGCAAGATTATTTATGATTTAAATGACCACGATTGATGCAATTAACTATGCAAATTAATCTGCAAATTATCTCTACAAACATGTTCTGAAATGTGATTCTTGTGTTAGATTTAAAGCTCCAGGATGTGATTAACTTGTCCACTCTGCAATGAATGATCTTTTAATATTAAATTTAATCAACATTCAGCCTTGGAGTTATATGGGACAAATTCAATGGCCGTTTTCTGAAAAAAGTATTTCCACCCATACGGACATAAAGATAACACCTCAAAGTAACACCTACACTCACCAAACTTTAAAGTCTTATACTTCATGAAGGTGTGGATGTTTTGATATTTAATTCCAAGTCTGATTTATTAAAGTTTTATTAAAAAAAAAAAGGTAAAATTTGAATTTTTAGGCCATTTTTCAGTGAGATTACATTTACTCAAATACTAAATAAGATCTAAAATGCTCTCTGTATATTTTTAGCATTTAATATGAGAACAAAATGAAGCAAAAAAAATTAAATCTGGCATAATCTATTTTAGAAATACAAATGTCCCAATTTCATCATCAATGACATGTCATCAATTTTGGCTGTTTATCGCATTAAATACTTTTTTTTAATATGAAAACTTTACATGATGAAAAACATGTAATACATTTGTTTCTAACCTGAGTAAACTACAGCAAAAGTTTCAAAGTTTCAAATTGATACCTCAAAATTTTTTATTTTTTTCCTATTCCATTGTAGTGTCTCACCTTCAATGGTTTGCAGAGATTTAAAGTTATTCCTCACTCACCTTTTGCATTCAGAGCATCCTCATAATTCACCAGTGCAGAGACCTTCTGCATTTACTCACGCTGCTATTGCCTCACACAGGTGGGCTTCATCGACTACATCGTGCACCCACTGTGGGAGACGTGGGCTGACCTGGTGCACCCGGATGCTCAGGAGCTGCTGGACACTCTGGAGGAGAACCGGGACTGGTACCTGAACACCATGCCCCAGTCACCCTCCCCTCCCCCGGACCGCCACCTACAGCACGACCGCTTCCAATTCGAACTCACCCTGGAGGACCTGCAACACAACAACCACAACCACGTCCCAGTGAGGAGGCCCCGGAGCCGCAGGGGTACCTGTGGGGCCCCTGAGAGCAACGGACAGGCAGAGATGGAGCCTGCGAGTGAACGGGTCAACCAGGACGAGGAGAACCACAACAGCCAACACAACGGACTGCAGGAGGACGAGCCAAGAGGAGACGAGGACAGGGAGGAGGGGCTTAAGGAGGAAGGCGAGAGGCCAGAAGAGGAGAGGGAGGAGCTGGAGGAGAAGATTGAGGGGCTAGAGGAGGAGAGAGAGGGGCCAGAAGAGGAGAGGGATGAGCTAGAGGAGAAGAGGGAGGAGCTAGAGGAGGAGAGAGAGGGGCTAGAAGAGGAGAAGGAGGAGCTAGAGGAGGGCAGGGAGGTACTTGAAGAAGAAGGAGAAAGAGAAGTGATGGAGGAGGAGGAAATAGAGGTGCCAGAGGGCGAGGAGGAGGGGCTTAGGGAAAAAGAGGTGGAGCAAAGTGAAGAGGGAGAAGGAGGAGAGGAAGAAAAAGAGGGAGAGGAAGCAGAAGGGCAAACTGAAGAGAAGGAGGAAGAAGTGGAGGAGAGAGAAGAAGAGGAGGAGGAAGGAAGAGAGGAGGAACATGTAGATGTTAGTGAGGTGGAGGGAGGAGAAGAGGAGGAGGAGAAGGAGAGGGAAGAGGAGGAAGAGGAAGGAGGAGCGGAGGAGAGAGAGGAAGAGGACACAGAAAGAGAAACTGAAGAAACTGAGACAAAGGAGGAGACAGAAGAGGAGGAGGGGAGGGAGGAAGAGAAGGAAGAAGAAGAGGAGGAAGAGGGTTAAGCATAATCTCCCCCAGGTGGTGCGGTGGCTGGTTCATTACCCCACAGGGCAGTACAGATGTAGCAGTGTCAGTTCCCTCTCACTAGTCGACAGTGTTGGTCTGCATACAAACCAATGCAATAACCATTCAACTCAGGATACAGTCAGAAGTCGTATGTGTGATTAACACCTGCAGCGCGAGGGTTCAAAACTAGGGCTGTTCGACGTTCATTTATCTGTCCGTGTTGTGTTCAGGAAATCGAGAATGTGATGTCATGGTTTCAGATGGAGCGCAGGGGCCACGGTTTTTAAAAGAAATATCCCAGTTGAAAATGCCACATTGATTTTGTGGCTTAGTCCTTTCAAATGACAACAGTCTCACCTTTTGGATTGAATAATGCCCTCTTTTTTAAGATATTGTCCAGGAAACTGAAAAAGTTGGTTTATTTATACTGACAGAGAAGACGTTGAACTTTGTGCCAGTTTTTGTTTCATATGGATAGGCCCAGTAATTACACAGATACTAACCATAAACCAGGTCAGACATCTGCATTTGAACAGTTCAAAGGTAAATTCTTCCATACATTTCTGAGATGTCCTCCAGCTCACTGTTAAATATGGACTCTTTACAGTGTTGTGATGTCACACCTTTTCCTGATGGGGCTAAGCGTGTACAGCCTTGACAGCAGCACTGTACAATAGATGTGCAGTCACGTCACCTGTGGTCAACGGTGTCTTTGCCCGATTTTGAATCTTACCTGATTTGGCACATTTTTTCTTACCGCACATGCCCAGATGGTTTGAAGTTGCTATAGTAAGCGTTATTTGGACAAATTTCAAAATGTAACTGTTTTACTGATAAGAACTTGCTCAAAGGTAAATGGTTTAAAAAAAATAATGCTTACTGTTAATAAGCCTTAGAAAACAGAGCAGGGCAAAGTCTGACTTCAGTAAAATGGCTAACTTTGATGATGATGGTCAAATACAGTCGTTCTTGTTTCTATTTCTAAGAATAAACTCTGTGAAACTGTCTAACTCTGATAAGCTTAGCAGTACTTGCGGCTACATCAGACAAAACCCATAATAAACATGTTTCAGAGAGTTAAACGAGTTCAATTAAAAAGGTGCCAAATCAAACCGGGTGCTAAATCGGGCAATGACAGGTAGGGTTACAAGTGTTTGTCATGTGACTGTTGCTGGGTGGAGTCACATGTGCTAGACATCATGTGACTCTTGGTGGGCGGGGTCACAGGTGCTAGCTAGCTGTTATGTGACCTGTGGTGGGTGTGGTCATATACTCACCTTTACGTGATCTGCGGTGGGCGAGGCTACACTTGTTTACTGTCATGACCTGTGGTGGGCAGGGTCACATGTGCTAGCTAACTGTTATGTCACCTGTGTTGGGCGGGGTTACATATGCTCGCCAGCTGTCATGTGACCTGTGGTGGATCTGTCTGATGAGGAAACACCAAATACTCCAGCGTAGCACCAACATGTCCAAGTGCGTCCATCCTCCATGTGTGTGGTGTACATGTGTCTGCCATTGGGGCGGGGACGTGTCCAGGGAAGCCATTTTGGATCTTGTAGCTGCACCTGTCCTCTGTACCTGTCCTCTCCTCCTCTTTCCCACTCTATACCGTCCCAGCGTCTGTTACTGCCTCTGTACTGTCCTAGAGTGTCCACTATTTGTCAAAAAGCAAAAAAAAACTCAACTGGAGTGTATTTCAATAAGAACTCCGCGGACTTCCTTCCTGTAGGGGCAGGCTCTGGTCTGGTCCTGGCCTATACTAACCCGACCGTGCTGGATTTGTCCTCTTGTCCTCTCTGTGGACACACCGTTGTCTGTGTCCCCATCTGTCCACATGCGTCCTAACACTTGTCTTAGCTTGGACACAGCGCCCCCACTCTCTCTCTAAAGCAATGACCAGTGGGACCAGGCCACTCAGAGGGGCTTCCACACCACATCTCCTCTTTGGTTTTGTACAATGTCTTTGGCACTTTAACTCCAGTGTGACACGTGTACATAGCAAACCTGTATTTTACTCTGCTGATGTCACAATAAATATGATCCGTAATGTTCCCTCTGATGTTTTTTTTAAAGAGATGAGAAAAGAGTCCAGAATGTGGCATAAAACAAAACCCAATTCTGACTTGTCGTCCAGCTCAGTTTTAAAGTATTGACAGTTTGCAGTGACATAAAAATGGAGGTGTGCTACATGTATATCTATGGCAGAATGTTTCTGCAGTTACCATGGTGACACGATGCACACATAGTAAATACAGCCAAATAAGTTATAACATGAAAAGACACAATAATACAAAATGGAGTTAAACACATTTTCAGGAGTGAACAAAAAAGGTGAGTAACTGAAAAACTAATGGCTAATGGGACTGTAATGTTATTTAAGAGCTTCCCCGTTGCAGCTAAATAAGTTCTTTATGGTCAGATTGTGTTAAAATAAAGATAAGATTAAAGTCTAACTTGACTAACAGAACTACAGACAAAGTAGAGCCTCCAGTTAGCATCAGACCCACAGAGAATGTTGATGACATCAGCTGGATTCTAGCAGATCAGAGCTGCCTTTGTATTTGGATAACATCACTGCATATTTCACCTTCCTCTGTAAAGTGACAGTGGCAGAGTGGTTAGCCTTGAGCTCACAACAACATGTGTGTGTAGTCCAGTGAGGTTAATTTTGTCTCCTGATAATTTATTGTATTTTTTTTTAGACCACTCGGCCACACTACCCAGATAAAAAAAAAGAAGACCAAACTGGGCAGACAGCCATCCACCAAAATGTCTTCACGATGTCTGTTATATGCTTTGTTTATAGCAGAAAAAGCATTGTCAGCTGTTATATAGACATACTGTCTCTGTTCTCAAAGAAGTACTTCCACTTGAATGAGCCATGAGGAAAATGAAGTCACCAACTGTGTTCCACTAAGACCGGGCACACATGTACTTTACCCTACAAGCGTGGTCACGCAGCACTTACTTTTCCACTAACACAGTCACTAACACTGTAACACAGTTTCTCCCTTCATATCTATCTGAAGGGAGGGGCTAACTACACTGGAACTGTATTACAACTGTATTATAACATCTATTGTCTCCAGTTTCACCTGAAACTACCCTATTCAGCCCTTAATGACCCTGCTATTGTTCTCATTGTTCTGGGTCTGAGGATGCAGTTATAGATGGAAGATAGATGATGTCTAAGGCCCCCTTTCCTGTTAAAGGAAGGATTCTCTTTCCTAACAAAAATAGCTTCTTTAAGTCCCGTCTCAAACCATTTTTTTTCTCTGGCTAAGCTCTGAACTTCACTATCTTCAGAGGAGTGGTTGGTGGCTTTGAGATGGAGATGTACGGCGCACTGGGGTCCAGAGGAACTACTCTGAATGGAGTAGACCACATTATCTAAGGCATAAGGCAGTGTGCCACCCGTAATCTGACCAGAGCTGAAGAAGCGGCTTGGATGAGCAGTGAAACGTCTTCACTCTTACAACGATTTGTCCATTTGAATCAGACCTGGACAACTGAGGGTCTACACAGGCAATGCTGCAGGTGTTCCTGAACCTCTGAAAACTCACTGAGCCTTGGCTTATGATGGAAACCATTGTCATTATACAGCAGAGTTTCCCATATGGTCTAGCGGTTAGGATTCCTGGTTTTCACCCAGGCAGCCCAGGTTCAACTCCCGGTATGGGGAAATAGTTGTGGAAGGTGGCAAAAAAAAATCATGTCTAGGAACAATAGGTGAATGTAGCTCGTGGTAGAGTGAATTTTTGCATATATGAGGTGCTCTAATCAATCCCCAGCATCTTCAAGGGCACAGTGTTGACAGCATAATCTGAAAATATAATAATATAATTTTAATGAGAGTCATAAAAGGAAACGCTTTACAGCCAAGACCGGATTTGAACCCATGCCTGCAGAGAGAATGAAGCCTAAACCCAGCACCTTACATTACTGAGTTGCAAATTTGCTATGGAGGGTTATGGTTTGGAAGGAATGAATGCCACGCACACGTATGTGAAACACACTGAAAGCACCATTAGACAAACATAAAACATAGACTGCGATGGCCGAGAATCGAACCCGGGTCAACTGCTTGGAAGACAGCTATGCTAACCACCATCGCCAGCTAGGTTCTAAAGCACATAGACATTTTGTTATCGTTGAGCTTTTGCTTCTACCACAGTGGTTCTTAACCTGGGTTCGATCGAACCCTAGGGGTTCTTTGAGTCAGTCTCAGGGGTTCGGCGGAGGTCAAGACACACACCCGACTCATGTGATTAGCGGACTGCGAGCGTCTCCAGACGTTGGCCAAATTCAACAAATGTACCCTTTGATGTGTCTATCGAAGTATCTGCCCAACTTAAATGAGCCGTTTGAACACTGCTCACGCCTCACAGACAGAGACACAGCTCACAGTCCTGCGTAAAGACAGAGCCCTGATATTCAGACGCTGTGCGCAGGAGCAGGAGGATCAGGAGGACGTAACTTTCGCCCGTCCCTCATGACGCGCTAAAAAGCTTGTCTGTAGATGTATAATGAAAATCCTGATAGGAAATCGCCACAGAAATCTATTTGATGTAGTAACAAGTTTATTATATCTGTGATAGATCTGCTCTTGTCTCCGCAATGACGTATCACGTATAACAGATCAGACATGTCGCCCAAAAGTAGAGCCCCAAGCGAGTGAAAATGAGCCAAAACAAAAGTCTTTGGAGAGCTTTTTAACAAAAGGGAAAAGGCCAACTGAGGAGCCAGAAGAGGAGACTACGACCTCCAAGAAAAAGGAAGTTAAATTTAAGAGACAATACCAGGAGTCCTACTTAAATATGGGTTTGTCGCCACAGGTGATTCTCACGCGCAGAGTCCGCACTGCGTAACATGCGGGAAAAGCAAATGAGGCAATGAAACCTTCAAAACTGCTTTGGCACATGGAGACTAAGTACCTGGGATTAAAAGATAAGCCTTTAGAGTTTTTTGAAAGAAACTGTGGAGCAGACCTAGACCTAATCACACTGCGGGTGTCATTGTCTCTCATCACTCCTGTCCTGGGACCACCTCATCCCAAAGACACAAGCGCATGGCTCCCTCCGATGCAGCGGTTTGGTGAGTTGTATTTTTTATGCACTTAACTTATTTTTGCCATATTTATCTGCCACGTGTAGAAGGCTTGTCCGTGAAAATAAAACCTACATTATTCCGTTGCATTATTATTATTATAATTCTATACTATGTTATCTTCATTTTAGATGTCAAAAAGTATTTGCGGCTCCCAGTGTTTTATTTTCCGTGGAAACTGGGTCCAAATGGCTGTTTGCGTGTTAAAGGTTGCCGACCCTGTAGCGTGATGGAAATTAGGTGATGTGTGTGTGTTAAAATGTTAAAAATAATAAATAGCATAAATACAATAAGTTCATTGTTGAAATACATAAGGTTAAAAATTAAAATAATTTCAGTGTGGTAGAATTAAAAAAGGTCATGTCTTTGTTAAAAGGTATATATGTAATTTGTTGTGAGTTCATGGATTTTATTGGTTTTATTCTTTGAACACAGTGATGTTAATGCACGATTCATTTTGTGCACCAGTAAAACATACATATGTCTTGAATTTGAAAAAACAAACAAAACAAAACAATTCCATAAACAAGGGTTCGGTGAATGTGCATATGAAACCGTTGGGGTTCAGTACCTCCAACAAGGTTGAGAACCACTGTTCTATCAGTTTCCTTCGACATTGCCCCTTTGGTCATGCCAGCGAGTTGCTGTGGCCGAGTGGTTAAGGCGATGGACTAGAAATCCATTGGGGTTTCCCCACGCAGGTTCGAATCCTGCCAGCAACGCTGATGCTTTCCTTTGTACAATAAACCAATGTCTTCTTTCTAAAAGAGTTCAGCAACAGCTTCTCCAGTTCAAGTTGGAGAACTTGGCACAAGTGGAAGTACTTCTTCTTTGAAAACACAGTCAGTATGTCTATATTACAGCTGAGAATGCTTTTTCTGCTCTAAACAAAGCATATACCAGACATTGTGAAGACATTTTGGTGGATGGCTGTCTGCCCAGGTTGGTCTTTCCTTCCTTTCCTGTGTTATCACTGTGTGATGACAGAGTAAGATCTATATGTGAAGACACTGAAGTCACTGACGTGGCTGTGTTATCACTATGCCAAAGGGTTATCAAAATCCCTTCAGTGTTGAGTGCACTGACTTGATACTGGCTTGCTTCTTTGTTGTTTTGGCCGAGAGGTAAAGGCGACGGACTTGAAATCCATTTGGGGCCTTCCCCTCCCCCCACGTTCGAATCCTGCCAGCAACGGCTTCTCCTGCTAAACTTGGACAACTTGGCAGTCATTTTGTTATCGTTGAGCTTTTGCTTCTATCAGTTTCCTTCGACATTGCCCCTCCTGCCAACAACGAGAGGCTTTCTTTTGTACAATAAGCCAATGTCTTCTTTCTAAAAGAGTTCAGGAGGCCAGATACTCAATGACAATGCTTGAGCTTCTCCAGTTTAAACTGTATAAACACCAAGCTTCCTTGTTAAGCTTAGCAGAGAGCAAACCAGACTGCACCTTGGCAGTGGTGGGATTTGAACCCACGCCTCCGAAGAGACTGGAGCCTTAATCCAGCGCCTTAGACCACTCGGCCACACTACCACATGACAACCACTTTACTGTGAGATCACTGAGTCAACTCTCTGTGTGATCTCACTGTAAGGTTTGAATCCTGCCAGCAACAGCTTCTCCAGTTCACGTTGGAGAACTTGGCACAAATGGAAGTACTGCTTCTTTGAAAACAGAGACAGTATGTCTATATAACAGCTGAGAATGCTTTTTCTGCTCTAAACAAAGCATCTAGCAGACATCGTGGAGACATTTTGGTGGATGGCTGTCTGCCCAGGTTGGGCTTTCTTTCCTTTCCGGGTAGTGTGGCCGAGTGGTCTAAGGCGCTGGATTTAGGCTCCAGTCTCTCTGGAGGCGTGGGTTCAAATCCCACCACTGCCATAAAAGGGGGTTCTTTTTATGACTCTCATTGAAACTATTCCTATCCACAAGTCAAGTCAAGACCATTGAGCTACATCCCCTATGCATTTTAGAAATGACAACAACAACTTGGTTAACTGATTGGAAACGCGGCCAAAAAGATTGTCTGGAATGAAATCAGCACATCTTTGCTTCTTGGAGCCTTAATCCAGCACCTTAGACCACTCGGCCACACCACCACGTGACTGCAGCGTTACTGTGAGATCACTGAGTCACCTCTCTGTGTGATCTTACTGTAAGGTTTGAAATCCGTTTGGGTCCCAGATTTGAAATCTGCCAGCAACAGCTTCTCCAGTTCAAGTTGGAGAACTTGGCACAAGTTATTTTATCAATGAGCTTTTGGTTACATCCGTTTCCTTTTTGAACTGCATGCATGAGAATTTTTGTGGCCAAGTGGTTAAGGCGATGGACAAGACATCCATTGGGGCTTCCCTGTGCAGTTTGGAATCCTGCCAACACTGGCCGTGTCCCAATTCGCCAAACTGGCCTTAGGATCACGATTGGAAGTGTGCGTCGAAGGGCGGTTACGTAATTTCCGGCGCGACAAGGGCTGTCCCATTTCAACCCACCCTACTGAATGCACCCACAAACCTGCCCTCCCCTTTCCACCGTTTCCATGGAGATCGGACGTGGCCGAAGCGTGCATCCGTGCACACTTCACGCACTTCTATATCCCATCATGCACCGCAACTACGCAAAAAAGAGAAGAAAATGGAGTCCGCTGCGCAATACACATTCAAATGTTCGTACTGGTTTACCTCATCTACAACAGTGTGACATGAAACTGTTAAATCTGAATAAAGATAAGTACAGGCCGTGTGTTTGATGATTAAAAAGGAGGGGAGGTACGTGGAATAAAGGAATGTGCAGTTATTGCTAGACAATAAGAAGACATTATTATCATGAGAAATTATTATTGCAATAAGAATAATGTAAGAATGTTCGTTTCTATTGTAAGCGTCAAAGACCAAGAGACTTAAACATAAAGTCAGAAGGTTTAATGAGTTCCACACAGGTAATGTGAACAATGAAGCAACGGACTCTCCAGAAAGGACAGAAGAGAGTCCTGAGACGTGCACAAAATCTTCATGTGTTCCGGTACATTCCATACGTCTGCGCCCCTCTTGGGCATGTGTCATTTACCTTCGTGTTAGTAAATCAAGATACTAGTTTGATGTAGCTCTGCACTGCTAGAAAATACTTTACAATAATAATATGAAAAGAACTGGCACGGCATAGAAGGGAAACAGTGCCCTCTACTGTTATTAAAGTGGTGTAGCAACTGGCCAAAATACCGAATGTTAAACTGCAATATCCCACTATATGTACAACCAATCAGTGTTCTCTGGTTTATAGACAATGAATGTAAAAATTATATCGTTACCTCTGTCTCTGTTACTACGTTTTCACAAGGGATATTTTGTTAAATTTATGAAGTAGCTACGATTCAGAAAAAAATCGCCTTGAAACTTATATTTGCCTATTAATATTCAATCTAAACAAAAAGAAACAGCTGTGACGACGACATCTTGACTTTTCTTCTATTAAATAATAAATCATTAAAAATAACGTACGTATCGTACGCTCAAAGACAGCGGTGGAAGTGCGGTCCCTGGTTTAGGCCTGTCCCACTTCAGCAAGATGGCGGCTACACTGAGGAGGACACAATCTCGATCCGGAAGCTTGAAACCACACTTTGAGGAGTACCTCGAAGGGTCCCTTCAAAAGGTGCATTTGGCGAATTGAGACACGGCCAATGAGCGCCTTCTTTTTGTACATTTATGAGGTGTGTGAGGTTAAAAATAAAACCAAATTGTGTTCTCCAATTCTTTTCTTATGAAAGACCAAACAGAGATCACCACAATTTCCCTCAATGTAGTGCACAACATCACTGTACTTGATTAGTAAAGCAGCCAATAGGTTAAACAACACCTTCATCATATTCCTTATGATCTAACAGGATTCCTGGCTTTTCTACGTGCTTTCAATCCCAGCTAGCGATGGTGGTATAGTGGTTAGCATAGCTGCCTTCCAAGCAGTTGACCCGGGTTCGATTCCCGGCCGTCGCAGTGTACATTTTATGTTTGTCTAATGGTGCTTTCAGTGTGTTTCACGTACGTGTGCGTGGCATGCATTCCTTCCAAACCATAGCCCTCCATAGCAAATTTGCACCTCAGTAATGTAAGGTGCTGGGTTTAGGCTCCATTCTCTCTGGAGGCATGGGTTCAAATCCAGTCTTTGCTGTAAAGTGTTTTCTTTTATGACTCTCATTAAAATTATATTATTATATTTTCAGATTATGCTGTCAACACTGTGCCCTTGAAGATGCTGGGGATTGATTAGAGCACCTCATATATGCAAAAATTCACTCTACCACTGAGCTGTATCCATCTATTGTTTCTAGACATTATTTTTTTTGCCACCTTCAGCTACTACTTTCCCATACCGGGAGTTGAACCCGGGCCGCCTGGGTGAAAACCAGGAATCCTAACCGCTAGACCATATGGGAAACTCTGCTGTATAAAGACAACGGTTTCCATCATAAGCCAAGGCTCAGTGAGTTTTCAGCAGTTAAGGAACACCTGCAGCATTGCCTGTGTAGACCCTCAGTTGTCCAGGTCTGATCCAAATGGACAAATCGTTGTAAGAGTGAAGACATTTCACTGCTCATCCAAGCCGCTTCTTCAGCTCTGGTCAGATTACGGGTGGCACACTGCCTTATGCCTTAGATAATGTGGTCTACTCCATTCAGAGTAGTTCCTCTGGACCCCAGTGCGCCGTACATCTCCATCTCAAAGCCACCAACCACTCCTTTGAAGATAGTGAAGTTCTGATCTTAGCCAGAGAAAAGAAATGGCTTGAGACGGGACTTAAAGAAGCTATTTTTGTTAGGAAAGAGAATCCTTCCTTAAACAGGAATGGGGGCCTTAGACATCATCTTTCCCCCATATATAACTGCATCCTCAGACCCAGAACAATGAGAACAATAGCAGGGTCATTAAGGGCTGAATAGGGTAGTTTCAGGTGAAACTGGAGACAATAGATGTTTACAGTTCCAGTGTAATAAGCTCCTCCCTCCAGATAGATATGAAGGGAGAAATGTGGCTGTGTTATCACTGTGTGATGACAGTGTAAGGTCTATATGTGAAGACACTGAAGTCACTGACGTGGCTGTGTTATCACTATGCCAAAGGGTTATCAGAATCCCTTCAGTGTCGAGTGCACTGACTTGATACTGGCTTGCTTCTTTGTTGTTTTGGCCGAGAGGTAAAGGCGACGGTCTTGGAATCCATTTGGGGCCTTCCCCTCCCCCCACGTTTGAATCCTGCCAGCAATGGCTTCTCCTGCTAAACTTGGACAACTTGGCAGTCATTTTGTTATCGTTGAGCTTTTGCTTCTACCACAGTGGTTCTTAACCTGGGTTCGATCGAACCCTAGGGGTTCTTTGAGTCAGTCTCAGGGGTTCGGCGGAGGTCAAGACACACACCCGACTCATGTGATTAGCGGACTGCGAGCGTCTCCAGACGTTGGCCAAATTCAACAAATGTACCCTTTGATGTGTCTATCGAAGTATCTGCCCAACTTAAATGAGCCGTTTGAACACTGCTCACGCCTCACAGACACAGACACAGCTCACAGTCCTGCGTAAAGACAGAGCCCTGATATTCAGACGCTGTGCGCAGGAGCAGGAGGATCAGGAGGACGTAACTTTCGCCCGTCCCTCATGACGCGCTAAAAAGCTTGTCTGTAGATGTATAATGAAAATCCTGATAGGAAATCGCCACAGAAATCTATTTGATGTAGTAACAAGTTTATTATATCTATGATAGATCTGCTCTTGTCTCCGCAATGACGTATCACGTATAACAGATCAGACATGTCGCCCAAAAGTAGAGCCCCAAGCGAGTGAAAATGAGCCAAAACAAAAGTCTTTGGAGAGCTTTTTAACAAAAGGGAAAAGGCCAACTGAGGAGCCAGAAGAGGAGACTACGACCTCCAAGAAAAAGGAAGTTAAATTTAAGAGACAATACCAGGAGTCCTACTTAAATATGGGTTTGTCGCCACAGGTGATTCTCACGCGCAGAGTCCGCACTGCGTAACATGCGGGAAAAGCAAATGAGGCAATGAAACCTTCAAAACTGCTTTGGCACATGGAGACTAAGTACCTGGGATTAAAAGATAAGCCTTTAGAGTTTTTTGAAAGAAACTGTGGAGCAGACCTAGACCTAATCACACTGCGGGTGTCATTGTCTCTCATCACTCCTGTCCTGGGACCACCTCATCCCAAAGACACAAGCGCATGGCTCCCTCCGATGCAGCGGTTTGGTGAGTTGTATTTTTTATGCACTTAACTTATTTTTGCCATATTTATCTGCCACGTGTAGAAGGCTTGTCCGTGAAAATAAAACCTACATTATTCCGTTGCATTATTATTATTATAATTCTATACTATGTTATCTTCATTTTAGATGTCAAAAAGTATTTGCGGCTCCCAGTGTTTTATTTTCCGTGGAAACTGGGTCCAAATGGCTGTTTGCGTGTTAAAGGTTGCCGACCCTGTAGCGTGATGGAAATTAGGTGATGTGTGTGTGTTAAAATGTTAAAAATAATAAATAGCATAAATACAATAAGTTCATTGTTGAAATACATAAGGTTAAAAATTAAAATAATTTCAGTGTGGTAGAATTAAAAAAGGTCATGTCTTTGTTAAAAGGTATATATGTAATTTGTTGTGAGTTCATGGATTTTATTGGTTTTATTCTTTGAACACAGTGATGTTAATGCACGATTCATTTTGTGCACCAGTAAAACATACATATGTCTTGAATTTGAAAAAACAAACAAAACAAAACAATTCCATAAACAAGGGTTCGGTGAATGTGCATATGAAACCGTTGGGGTTCAGTACCTCCAACAAGGTTGAGAACCACTGTTCTATCAGTTTCCTTCGACATTGCCCCTTTGGTCATGCCAGCGAGTTGCTGTGGCCGAGTGGTTAAGGCGATGGACTAGAAATCCATTGGGGTTTCCCCACGCAGGTTCGAATCCTGCCAGCAACGCGATGCTTTCCTTTGTACAATAAACCAATGTCTTCTTTCTAAAAGAGTTCAGCAACAGCTTCTCCAGTTCAAGTTGGAGAACTTGGCACAAGTGGAAGTACTTCTTCTTTGAAAACACAGTCAGTATGTCTATATTACAGCTGAGAATGCTTTTTCTGCTCTAAACAAAGCATATACCAGACATTGTGAAGACATTTTGGTGGATGGCTGTCTGCCCAGGTTGGTCTTTCCTTCCTTTCCTGTGTTATCACTGTGTGATGACAGAGTAAGATCTATATGTGAAGACACTGAAGTCACTGACGTGGCTGTGTTATCACTATGCCAAAGGGTTATCAAAATCCCTTCAGTGTTGAGTGCACTGACTTGATACTGGCTTGCTTCTTTGTTGTTTTGGCCGAGAGGTAAAGGCGACGGACTTGAAATCCATTTGGGGCCTTCCCCTCCCCCCACGTTCGAATCCTGCCAGCAACGGCTTCTCCTGCTAAACTTGGACAACTTGGCAGTCATTTTGTTATCGTTGAGCTTTTGCTTCTATCAGTTTCCTTCGACATTGCCCCTCCTGCCAACAACGAGAGGCTTTCTTTTGTACAATAAGCCAATGTCTTCTTTCTAAAAGAGTTCAGGAGGCCAGATACTCAATGACAATGCTTGAGCTTCTCCAGTTTAAACTGTATAAACACCAAGCTTCCTTGTTAAGCTTAGCAGAGAGCAAACCAGACTGCACCTTGGCAGTGGTGGGATTTGAACCCACGCCTCCGAAGAGACTGGAGCCTTAATCCAGCGCCTTAGACCACTCGGCCACACTACCACATGACAACCACTTTACTGTGAGATCACTGAGTCAACTCTCTGTGTGATCTCACTGTAAGGTTTGAATCCTGCCAGCAACAGCTTCTCCAGTTCACGTTGGAGAACTTGGCACAAATGGAAGTACTGCTTCTTTGAAAACAGAGACAGTATGTCTATATAACAGCTGAGAATGCTTTTTCTGCTCTAAACAAAGCATCTAGCAGACATCGTGGAGACATTTTGGTGGATGGCTGTCTGCCCAGGTTGGGCTTTCTTTCCTTTCCGGGTAGTGTGGCCGAGTGGTCTAAGGCGCTGGATTTAGGCTCCAGTCTCTCTGGAGGCGTGGGTTCAAATCCCACCACTGCCATAAAAGGGGGTTCTTTTTATGACTCTCATTGAAACTATTCCTATCCACAAGTCAAGTCAAGACCATTGAGCTACATCCCCTATGCATTTTAGAAATGACAACAACAACTTGGTTAACTGATTGGAAACGCGGCCAAAAAGATTGTCTGGAATGAAATCAGCACATCTTTGCTTCTTGGAGCCTTAATCCAGCACCTTAGACCACTCGGCCACACCACCACGTGACTGCAGCGTTACTGTGAGATCACTGAGTCACCTCTCTGTGTGATCTTACTGTAAGGTTTGAAATCCGTTTGGGTCCCAGATTTGAAATCTGCCAGCAACAGCTTCTCCAGTTCAAGTTGGAGAACTTGGCACAAGTTATTTTATCAATGAGCTTTTGGTTACATCCGTTTCCTTTTTGAACTGCATGCATGAGAATTTTTGTGGCCAAGTGGTTAAGGCGATGGACAAGACATCCATTGGGGCTTCCCTGTGCAGTTTGGAATCCTGCCAACACTGGCCGTGTCCCAATTCGCCAAACTGGCCTTAGGATCACGATTGGAAGTGTGCGTCGAAGGGCGGTTACGTAATTTCCGGCGCGACAAGGGCTGTCCCATTTCAACCCACCCTACTGAATGCACCCACAAACCTGCCCTCCCCTTTCCACCGTTTCCATGGAGATCGGACGTGGCCGAAGCGTGCATCCGTGCACACTTCACGCACTTCTATATCCCATCATGCACCGCAACTACGCAAAAAAGAGAAGAAAATGGAGTCCGCTGCGCAATACACATTCAAATGTTCGTACTGGTTTACCTCATCTACAACAGTGTGACATGAAACTGTTAAATCTGAATAAAGATAAGTACAGGCCGTGTGTTTGATGATTAAAAAGGAGGGGAGGTACGTGGAATAAAGGAATGTGCAGTTATTGCTAGACAATAAGAAGACATTATTATCATGAGAAATTATTATTGCAATAAGAATAATGTAAGAATGTTCGTTTCTATTGTAAGCGTCAAAGACCAAGAGACTTAAACATAAAGTCAGAAGGTTTAATGAGTTCCACACAGGTAATGTGAACAATGAAGCAACGGACTCTCCAGAAAGGACAGAAGAGAGTCCTGAGACGTGCACAAAATCTTCATGTGTTCCGGTACATTCCATACGTCTGCGCCCCTCTTGGGCATGTGTCATTTACCTTCGTGTTAGTAAATCAAGATACTAGTTTGATGTAGCTCTGCACTGCTAGAAAATACTTTACAATAATAATATGAAAAGAACTGGCACGGCATAGAAGGGAAACAGTGCCCTCTACTGTTATTAAAGTGGTGTAGCAACTGGCCAAAATACCGAATGTTAAACTGCAATATCCCACTATATGTACAACCAATCAGTG
This sequence comes from Periophthalmus magnuspinnatus, assembly GCF_009829125.3. NCBI lineage: Eukaryota > Metazoa > Chordata > Actinopteri > Gobiiformes > Gobiidae > Periophthalmus > Periophthalmus magnuspinnatus. The sequence goes on along the minus strand of NC_047126.1, from coordinate 6,927,532 downwards.
TTCTCTGGTTTATAGACAATGAATGTAAAAATTATATCGTTACCTCTGTCTCTGTTACTACGTTTTCACAAGGGATATTTTGTTAAATTTATGAAGTAGCTACGATTCAGAAAAAAATCACCTTGAAACTTATATTTGCCTATTAATATTCAATCTAAACAAAAAGAAACAGCTGTGACGACGACATCTTGACTTTTCTTCTATTAAATAATAAATCATTAAAAATAACGTACGTATCGTACGCTCAAAGACAGCGGTGGAAGTGCGGTCCCTGGTTTAGGCCTGTCCCACTTCAGCAAGATGGCGGCTACACTGAGGAGGACACAATCTCGATCCGGAAGCTTGAAACCACACTTTGAGGAGTACCTCGAAGGGTCCCTTCAAAAGGTGCATTTGGCGAATTGAGACACGGCCAATGAGCGCCTTCTTTTTGTACATTTATGAGGTGTGTGAGGTTAAAAATAAAACCAAATTGTGTTCTCCAATTCTTTTCTTATGAAAGACCAAACAGAGATCACCACAATTTCCCTCAATGTAGTGCACAACATCACTGTACTTGATTAGTAAAGCAGCCAATAGGTTAAACAACACCTTCATCATATTCCTTATGATCTAACAGGATTCCTGGCTTTTCTACGTGCTTTCAATCCCAGCTAGCGATGGTGGTATAGTGGTTAGCATAGCTGCCTTCCAAGCAGTTGACCCGGGTTCGATTCCCGGCCGTCGCAGTGTACATTTTATGTTTGTCTAATGGTGCTTTCAGTGTGTTTCACGTACGTGTGCGTGGCATGCATTCCTTCCAAACCATAGCCCTCCATAGCAAATTTGCACCTCAGTAATGTAAGGTGCTGGGTTTAGGCTCCATTCTCTCTGGAGGCATGGGTTCAAATCCAGTCTTTGCTGTAAAGTGTTTTCTTTTATGACTCTCATTAAAATTATATTATTATATTTTCAGATTATGCTGTCAACACTGTGCCCTTGAAGATGCTGGGGATTGATTAGAGCACCTCATATATGCAAAAATTCACTCTACCACTGAGCTGTATCCATCTATTGTTTCTAGACATTATTTTTTTTGCCACCTTCAGCTACTACTTTCCCATACCGGGAGTTGAACCCGGGCCGCCTGGGTGAAAACCAGGAATCCTAACCGCTAGACCATATGGGAAACTCTGCTGTATAAAGACAACGGTTTCCATCATAAGCCAAGGCTCAGTGAGTTTTCAGCAGTTAAGGAACACCTGCAGCATTGCCTGTGTAGACCCTCAGTTGTCCAGGTCTGATCCAAATGGACAAATCGTTGTAAGAGTGAAGACATTTCACTGCTCATCCAAGCCGCTTCTTCAGCTCTGGTCAGATTACGGGTGGCACACTGCCTTATGCCTTAGATAATGTGGTCTACTCCATTCAGAGTAGTTCCTCTGGACCCCAGTGCGCCGTACATCTCCATCTCAAAGCCACCAACCACTCCTTTGAAGATAGTGAAGTTCTGATCTTAGCCAGAGAAAAGAAATGGCTTGAGACGGGACTTAAAGAAGCTATTTTTGTTAGGAAAGAGAATCCTTCCTTAAACAGGAATGGGGGCCTTAGACATCATCTTTCCCCCATATATAACTGCATCCTCAGACCCAGAACAATGAGAACAATAGCAGGGTCATTAAGGGCTGAATAGGGTAGTTTCAGGTGAAACTGGAGACAATAGATGTTTACAGTTCCAGTGTAATAAGCTCCTCCCTCCAGATAGATATGAAGGGAGAAATGTGGCTGTGTTATCACTGTGTGATGACAGTGTAAGGTCTATATGTGAAGACACTGAAGTCACTGACGTGGCTGTGTTATCACTATGCCAAAGGGTTATCAGAATCCCTTCAGTGTCGAGTGCACTGACTTGATACTGGCTTGCTTCTTTGTTGTTTTGGCCGAGAGGTAAAGGCGACGGTCTTGGAATCCATTTGGGGCCTTCCCCTCCCCCCACGTTCGAATCCTGCCAGCAATGGCTTCTCCTGTTAAACTTCTCCAGTCTCTCTGGAGGCGTTCAGTGTGTACTGAAACAGTCCAGGCTAGACATGCGCTTCTCCTCTGGGTGCCTGCTCAGGAACCTGGACAGGGCCGAATACACATGGACGGGCGTCAGCTATCACTCACCGCTCTCGGTCAGCTTCTCCCTCACAGGGGGGAGGCGGAAGGGGGGACTGTGGGTTCTCAACAACTCTGTACTCCCCGAGGAGAAGTACCAAAAGAGGCTGGACAGGCTCCTCGACGCTCTCGAGGATGAAAAAACAATAACAAACAACATAATAGACTGGTGGGAGGAGGCAAAAGTAAGAATTAAAAAATCCACAATAAACTAAAGCAAACACAAAAAATGGCTCGAGAGCGTCGAGGAGAACACCCTGCGCCAGCGCATCCAACACATCTGTGCGGGTGCGGCTTATCAGGAGGGCTTGGTTGACCCTGAGCTTCTCCAGCTCAGGGCCCGTCTGGAGGCCCTGGAGTTGGAGAAGAGCAAGGGGGCCATTCTCAGGGCCAAGGTGAGATACACAGTGGAGGGAGAGAGGGGAACAGCCTTCTTCTTTGGCCTGGAGAAGAGGAAACAGGGAAAACTCTTCATCCGGGAACTCACTGATTCTGCAGGTGTCACCTCAGTAGACCAATGTACTTTGCTCGAGTTATTTCGCGCGCAAGGTACATCGCCACAAGCACCCATACCGCCACAAGCGCTCTTGAGGCCAGACTGACAGAGGGCGACCGCGACGGGCCCATAACCGCCGCGGAGGTCCGGGAAGCCATCAAAGGGCTAAACAATAACAAGAGCCCCGGTCAGGATGGCCTCACGAGTGAGTTTTATAAGACCTTTGCTCACCGCATCGCGCCCATACTGCAGTCACTGTACACACAGATGCAATCCGAAAACCGCTTCTCCACATTATTCTGCACTAGCGTCATCACACTGTTACACAAGAAGGATAGCAAATTGGACCTGGAAAACTATAGACCAATCTCACTACTCAACACGGACTACAAAATACTCACCAAAATTCTCGCCAACCGTCTTAGATTAGTCATCGCGTCCGTCATCAGCCCGACACAATCATACAGTGTTCCACACCGGGACATCGCTAACAACATTCTCACCAACAAGTACCTCATCAGACACATGCACCACACGGGGGGATACACATCAGCGTGGACTTCCGCAAGGCGTTCGACAGGGTCGAGCACTCGTTCCTGTGGGACGTCTTGCGGAGGTTCGGGTTTGGCGACACATTCATTTCATGGATACAATTACTCTATCAAAACGCCCGGTCGAGAGTGAAGTGCAATGGTTTGCTGACTGACACCTTCCCGTTAAGCAGATCGGTGAGGCAGGGCTGTCCCCTCTCCTCTCTTCTGTACAGCATCGTGGCGGAGCACCTGGCCGCACTCATCAAGAAGAACCCCCACACCCATGGCATCGTCTCTCCCTCTGGAAGCGAGCTGAGGGTCATTCAGTATGCAGACGATACCAACCTCTTCGCCCGAGATGTGGAGAGCTTGGAAGTGGCTCTCCACGAGCTAGGCGTCTACTGCCTAGCCTCGGGTGGGGAGGCGAACTGGTCAAAAACATCGGTGTCGTTCTGCGGTGACGTCGCCCCAGCACACCTCAGCGTGGACATGCGGAGGGCCGACGACCAGTACCGAGTACTGGGCGTCCTGATGGGGAAGGACGAGGTGGTCTGTGCCGAGAAGCAGTGGGAGAAATTCCTGCTGAAGATCGGGCGGACCATCTCGCTCTGGAACCTCAGGACGCTCACTGTAAAGGGAAAAGTGCTGGTCGTCAAGCCCTCTGTGTGTCCACGCTGGTGCACACGCTAACGGTGCTCCACCTGCCGGGCGACGTCGCCAACCGACTGAGCGTGGCCCTCAGACGCTTCATCTGGACGAGGGAGAGAGCGTTGGTGGCCCACGACACCATCGTGGGGGGCTACGACAGTGGGGGTCTAGGGCTTGTGGACCTGGTCACCAAAAAGAACAGCCTCAGACTGAAACTTGTCCGCAGGTTCCTGGACCCCCACTGTCATGCCCCCTGGAAACCCTTTTTCGGCCACGCCATGGGCTTGGGGGGCGGCCATGGGCTTGAGGGGCGGCAGCATCTGGCTCTGCCAGATGCTGCCGCCCTCGATGCTGGACAGCCTGCCCCCATTCGAACGGGAGGCGTGGGCAGCGTGGCGGGCGCTGAGGCCCTTGGCATTCGCCGCGCTGGCCACGGCCGGGCAGCTGTCCAGCATCCCCCTGTGGTTCAACCCGGACCTCCTGTCGAGCCCGTCCGCTCCTCGGGAGTGCATGAGGAGTGAGAACTTTGAGAGAGCGGGGTTCGTCCGGGTCGGCGACCTGCTGGGCGCCACAGCGACTTTGACATAGAGGTCGTCCGGGGGCGCTTCGCGGCCTACCCTTCCGACGGACCCCGGTCTCCAACATGGCCCATCGTTTCGCCCTGAACGTCGGAGTCAAATGGGGGTCCCTCCTGGGGGAAGGCGCTAGGCTCCGCGGTGCGCCGGCCCTCGGGGGGAGCACCCCTGGGCCGGGGACGGGAGGAGTCGACTCCCCCGCCGCCGACTTCGACATTTGACATAATAATAATAGAGAGCACTGTTTCCCTTCTATGCCGTGCCAGTTCTTTTCATATTATTATTGAAAAGTATTTTCTAGCAGTGCATTCTAAAATGCATGGGGGATGTAGCTCAACGGTCTTGACTTGACTTGTGGATAGGAATAGTTTCAATGAGAGTCATAAAAAGAACCCCCTTTTATGGCAGTGGTGGGATTTGAACCCACGCCTCCAGAGAGACTGGAGCCTAAATCCAATGCCTTAGACCACTCGGCCACACTACCCGGAAAGGAAAGAAAGCCCAACCTGGGCAGACAGCCATCCACCAAAATGTCTCCACAATGTCTGCTAGATGCTTTGTTTAGAGCAGAAAAAGCATTCTCAGCTGTTATATAGACATACTGTCTCTGTTTTCAAAGAAGAAGTACTTCCATTTGTGCCAAGTTCTCCAACTTGAACTGGAGAAGCTGTTGCTGGCAGGATTCAAACCTTACAGTGAGATCACACAGAGAGGTGACTCAGTGATCTCACAGTAAAACTGCTGTCATGTGGTACTGTGGCTGAGTAGTCTAAGGGGCTGGATTAAGGCTACAGTCTCTTCAGAGGTGTGGGTTCAACTCCCACCACTGCCAAGGTGCTGTCTGGTTTGCTCTCTGCTAAGCTTAACAAGGAAGCTGGGTGCTCAAACTGGATAAGCTCAAGCTTTGTATCTGGCCTTTTGAACTTTTTTAGAAGAAAGAAGACATTGGTTTATTGTACAAAGGAACGCCTCTCGTTGTTGGCAGGATTCCAACTTGAACGGGGAAACCCCAATGGATTTCTAGTCCATCGCCTTAACCACTCGGCTACAGCAACTCACTGGCATGACAAAAGGGGCAATGTCGAAGGAAACTGATAGAAGCAAAAGCTCAACGATAACAAAATTACTGCCAAGTTGTCCAAGTTTAGCAGGAGAAGCCGTTGCTGGCAGGATTTGAATGTGGGGGGAGGTGAAGGCCCCGAATGGATTTCAAGTCCGTCTCCTTTACCTCTCGGCCAAAACAACAAAGAAGCAACACAGCCACGTCAGTGACTTCAGTGTCTTCACATATAGAACTTACAGTGTCATCACACAGTGATACCACAGCCACATCTCTGACAATGACGTCACAGTCTCTTCAAATAGCATGGAAAGAAGCAAAGATGTGCTGATTTCATTCCGGACAATGTTTTTGGTCGCGTTTCCAATCAGTTAACCAAGTTGTTGTAGTCATTTCTAAAATGCATAGGGGATGTAGCTCAATGGTCTTGACTTCTGTGGAAAGGAATAGTTTCAATGCTCTACATTGAGGGAAATTGTGGGGATCTCTGTTTGGTCTTTCATAAGAAAAGAATTGGAGAACACAATTTGGTTTTATTTTTAAGCTCACACCTCATAAATGTACAAAAAGAAAGCGCTCATTGTTGGCAGGATTCCAAACTGCACAGGGAAGCCCCAATGGATGTCTTGTCTATCGCCTTAACCACTTGGCCACAAAAATTCTCATGCATGCAGTTCAAAAAGGAGACGGATGTAACCAAAAGCTCATTGATAAAATAACTTGTGCCAAGTTCTCCAACTTGAACTGGAGAAGCTGTTGCTGGAAGGATTCTTTTTTTTTTATTTATTTTTTTATTATTATCAAAAATATCATCTCATAAAATCACAGTACAAAGTACATTGGGGCAAGTGGGGGGGTGACACACATGGTGGAAAAATTTACATCCCGGTGCGCGCTCTGAGGTCTGAGGGCCAGCTCCAGCTCGTGGTCCCTAAGACCAGACTTAAAACCAGAGGGGACAGGGCCTTTTCTGTGGTTGGACCTAAACTGTGGAACGCCCTGCCCCCCCCACGTTCAAACAGCTCCCACTGTAGAGTGTTTTAAGTCTCGTCTTAAGACCCACTTTTATTCTCTGGCTTTTAACACCGCGTGAGTTGTGTGGTCCTCTGTGTTTTTTTTTATTTATTTTTATGTGTTTTATTGATTTTATATTTTATGTCACTTTGTCTCTGTGCAGCACTTTGGAAAAAAATTGTTTATGAAATGTGCTATATAAATAAAGTGGATTGGATTGGATTGGATAAAATTACTTGTGCCAAGTTCTCCAACTTGAGCTGGAGAAGCTGTTGCTGGAAGGATTCAAATCTGGGACCAAAACAGATTTGACAGATGTTACAGTGAGATCACACAGAGACGTCACAGTGAGTTCAGAGTTATGTGGTAATGTGGCCGAGTGGTCCAAGGCGCTGGATTAAGGCTCCAGTCTCCTAGGAGGCGTGGGTCAAATCCCACCACTGCCAATTTCCTCTCTGGTACCAAGCTTAACAAGGAAGCCACCCCGGATCACCGCACCCCGGACCACCGCACTCCAGGTCACCGCACCCCAGACCCACGTCCTCCGGAACATCGCCACCATCACCGCCGGCCCGACCGTCCACCTGATCACCCATACAGACCCAACCTCCCCCTTATCAGACTCGTCATGTCCATAGCCCGGTACACCATCTTCTTCATCAGAAACCTCCATCTATACGATCAGCGCACCGCCCCCCACTGGATCCTGTTCACGAACCGCCTTACCACCCACCTCCAACACCTTCACATAGCCATCCCCCACCGTTTTAACAAGACCCTGCTCCCCCGCAACACCCTCATCACCATCACCCCCCAAGGACATTTAGACTTTCACTTTTGATCACTCACTGATATTTTTGATAATAAAAGTAAAAAAAAAACTAAAAAAAAACAGGAAGCTGGGTACTATACTTATACTGGCCCATCTCAATCATTGAGTTATCCGTAGCCTCTTGCACTCTTTTACGTAGAAACAAGACATTGGTTTTATGTACAAAAGGAAGCATCTCGTTATTGGCAGGATTCAAACTTGCGCAGGGAAACCCCAATGGATTTCAAGTCCATCACCTTAACCACTCGGCCACAACAACTTGCTGTCACAGTTCAAAAAGGGACAATGTCAAAGGAAACTGATAGAAGCAAAAGCTCAATGATAACAAGATGATTACCAAGTTGTCCAAGTTTAGCAGGAGAAGCCGTCGCTGGCAGGATTCAAACGTGGGGAGAGTTGAAGGCCCCAAAGGGATTTTTTTTTTTTTAACTTTTATTATCAAAAATATCATTTCATAAAATCACAATACAAAGTACACTGGGGCAAGTGGGGGGGAGGGGACGGGGGGGATGGAAACACACATGGTGGAAAATGGGGAACATACAAGAAATAATAAATAAATGTGTACATGTACATCACAAGACAGGCAACACTGGGGCACAACAACTCTCATGCATGCAGTTCAAAAAGGTACACTGTCAAAGGAAACTGATGAAAGCAATAGCTCTTTGATAAAATTACTTGTGCCAAGTTCTCCAACTTGACCTGGAGAAGCTGTTGCTGGAAGGATTCAAATCTGGGACCAAAATGGATTTGACAGATGTTACAGTGAGATCACACAGAGACGTGACAGTGAGTTTGGAGTTATGTGGTAGTGTGGCTGAGTGGTTTAAGGTGCTGGATTAAGGCTCCAGCCACCTTGGAGGTGTGGGTTCAAATCCCACCACTGCCAGTTTCCTCTCTGTTACCAAGCTTAACAAGGAAGCTGGGTGTTTATACAATTTATACTGGACCATCTCAATTGAGTTATCTGTATCATTTTGCCGTAGAAAGAAGACATTGGTTTATGTACCAAAGGAAGCATCTCGTTATTGGCAGGATTCGAACCTGCGCGGGGAAACCCCAATGGATTTCAAGTCCATCGCCTTAACCACTCGGCCACAACAACTTGCTGTCACAGTTCAAAAAGGGATAATGACCGCCCGCCCGACTCACCCCATCCCCCACCCACCTTGGATTCTGAAAGATTAAAATGAAAATGTGCGAATATTGTTGAATATTATTTCTCAAATTATGTCCCAGTCCACCCCGCCCCCCCATGTGTCCTATCCAACCCCGCACCCTCCCTACTTGCCCCAGTGTCGCCTGTCTTGTGTACACACTTATTTATTATTTCTTGTATGTTCCCCATTTTCCACCATGTGTGTTTCCATCCCCCCCCCACTTGCCCCAATGTACTTTGTACTGTGATTTTATGAGATGATATTTTTGATAATAAAAGTAAAAAAAAAAAAAAAAAAAGGGATAATGACAAAGTAAACTGATAGAAGCAAAAGCTCAATGATAACAAGATGATTACCAAGTTGTCCAAGTTTAGAAGGAGAAGCCATCGCTGGCAGGATTCAAACGTGGGGAGAGTTGAAGGCCCCAAAGGGATTTCAAGTCCGTCCATTTATTGCCAAAGGTCTTCAGAGAAAGTATTGCTGTCTGAGATCTGCTTACAAGTTAAGCAAGTTTGGAACAAGAAAATATTGTCTTGTCGTTGACCTTGTTTAAAGGATAAACATTTTTATGAAAGTGCTAATCTGGTGTTGTGGCCGAAAGGTTAAGGCGATGAATTTGAAATCCATCAGGGTTTCAGAAACATGGATTTGTTGATTTTGTTGTAATCATGTCTAGAAACAAAAGGTGAATTTAGCTCAGTGGTAGATTGCATGTTTTGCATGTATGAGGTGCTCTAATCAATCCTCAGCGTCTCCAAGGGCATAGTTTTGATAGCTTAATCTCACATTATAATAATTTTAATGAAAGCAATGAAAGAAAATCTTTACAGCAGTGATTGGATTAGAACCCATGCCTCCAGAGAGAACAGAGCCTAAACCCAGCACCTTACATTACTGAGCTGCAAATTTACCTTGGAGAGCTATGGTTTAGAAGGAGAATGCCACACACACGTACTGGAAACACACTGACTACCATGAGACAAAACCTTTCACTGCGATGGCCAGGAAGGGAACCCAGGTCAACTGCTTGGAAGGCAGTTATGCTAACCACTATACCACCATTGCAAGCTAAGCGTGAAATTACACAGGAATCCTAACTATTAGATCATATGGGATATGATGAATGTGTGGTTTAACCTATTGGCTGATTTACTAATCAAGTACAGTGATGTTGTGCACTACATTGAGGAAAATTGTGGTGATCTCTGTTTGGTCTTTCATAAAAAAAATGATTGGCTAGTTGCGGTTATGTCTAGCAGTAAAACCAATGGAAGGATAGTCAGTAAACAAAGCAAAATGCCAATATCGCAGTAACCTCACAGACCTCATAAAGTGACCCCATAGCGATGTCACAGTGAATTTACAGTGTGGCCACGTATTCCAAGGAGTTGGATTAAGGTTTCAGTCTCCGCAAAGGTGTAGGTTTGGGTCCCACCACTGCTAAATTGCTCTGTAACTGTTCCTTAAGCCCTGAAAACTCACTCCAGTGCCTTAGACCACTCGGCCACACTACCTGGATATGAGAAAAAAGAAGACCAAACTGGGCAGACAGCCATCCACCAAACACTGAAACTCTGCATGATTTCTGGTTTTCACCCAGGTACCCCGGGTTCAACTCCCGGTATGGGAAGTTTGCCAAGGGTCTTAAGAGAAAGTATTGATGTCTGAGATCTGCTTACAAGTTAAGCAAGTTTGGACTTCCTGGACAAGCAAAGTGCTAATCTGGTGTTGTGGCCGAAAGGTTAAAGCGATGAATTTGAAAACCATTGGGGTTTCAGAAACATGGATTTGTTGATTTTTGTTGTAATCATGTCTAGAAACAATAGATGAATGTAGCTCAGTGGTAGAGTGCATGGAAGGAATGAATGACACACACACGTACTTGAAACACACTGACAGTACCATTAGACAAAAGTCTACACTGCGATGGCCAGGAATCGAACCCAGGTCAACTGCTTGGAAGGCAGCTATGCTTACCACTATACCACCATCGCAAGCTAGGTTAGAAATCACACAGGATAGCCAGGAATCCTAACCATTTGATCATATGGGATATGATGAATGTGTTGTTTAACCTATTGTCTGATTTACTAATCATGTTACAGTGACATCACAGAGAGAGAGTTATAGTCTGGAATAAATAAATGCCACACATAAGTACTCCAAAAACTTTGAACGCACAATTAGACACAACCAGAGCCTGCAATGGTCAGGAATCCAACCTGGGTCAATTGCTTGGAAGGCAGCTATGCTAAACACTATGTCAGCATCGCAAGCTGGGTTTCAAATCACACAGTAAAGTGAGGAATCCTAACTGTTAGATGATATGGGATATGATGAATGTGTTGTTAAAGATGTTGGCAGTGAAATCACTGCCACGATGTCACAAAGCATTCACACTGACACCACGGTCTCCTCAAATAGCTTGGAAAGAAGCAAAGATGTGCTGATTTAATTCCAGAAAATCTTTTTGGCCGTGTTTCCAATCAGTTAACCAAGTTGTTTTTGTAATTTCTAAAATGCATAGGGGACGTAGCTCAATGGTCTTGGCTTCTGTGGAAAGAAATAGTTTCAATGAGTCATAAAAAAAACAAGCTTTCTATGGCAGTGGTGGGATTTGAACCCACGCCTCCAGAGAGACTGGAGCCTAAATCCAGCGCCTTAGACCACTCGGCCACACTACCTGGATATGAAAATGGAGATGACCAAACTGAGCAGACACCCATCCACCAAAATGTCTTGACAGTGTCAGTTACATGCTTTGCTTAGAGCACTTGAGTCAGCCATGAGGAAAATAAAGTCACCAACTTTGTTCCACTAAGTCTGGGCACACGTCCGGCCACAACAACTCTCATGCATGCAGTTCAAAAAGGTACACTGTCAAAGGAAACTGATGAAAGCAATAGCTCTTTGATAAAATTACTTGTGCCAAGTTCTCCAACTTAGCTGGAGAAGCTGTTGCTGGAAAGATTCAAATCTTGGCAGTGTGACAGATGTTACAGTGAGATCACACAGAGACGTGACTCAGTGATCTGACAGTGACATCGGAGTTATGTGGTAGTGTGTTTTTTTCACACAGCAATGTCACATTGAATTTACAGTGTGGCCACGTATCAAAGACCTGTAAACATTCAAAGACCATTTGAGATAAGAACAAGTCACTATAATCTAAAATGAACGGACTAAAAAAACTCACATTCAGAGCCAAGATTATCGAATGAAGCTCTGCACTGAAAGGAGTTCATTTATGTAATTTGAAAGAATTGAGAATAATGACATTTAAGAAATACATAAAAAAAAACCCCTGCTCATTAAGTTAGTATACATAAAAGTAAATATCTGTGCAATGGATTCATGTATGAATGAAATGTATTGATTTTTTTCTTTTTAAAGTAACCATCAGTGTTCAAGTATTGGCTGGAAAATGTGTTGTATGTTTAACTTTACAACACAATGCCTTTTTATATTTTATGAATGAAATGAAATAAATAAAACAAGACAGAACTAAAACTTGTGTAAACCAGCTGACCTCTCTGAGGAAAACTGCACGTGAGCAGTCGAAAGTATCAGGTATGAAAGCTGAACATTGTGTGCGTTCCCTTCATAGACTATGGTTCCTTTGATTCTCCATTTTTTCCCACAGTGAGGAAGGTGAAGCTACATTTTAGAATTTATGAAGAAAAGCACAAGGCAATCCAACATGAACCCAAACAAAAAGGCAGGATTCATTTTTAGCAAGTTTATTTCTTCTTTGCTCAGTGGCTCAGATGACAGCTCATAAAAGTAAATGTAAAAAGGTGTAGAAAAGACAAAGGAACATTAACTTAAAAATAAATATCATAAAAACATGAGTATTATGTCACAACAAGGCACTTTGGGTTTGGGAAGGCACAACCATTTCAAGAGCATATAGAGCCTTTGACTAATACTGCCTATGTTTACATGCACATCCAAATCTGGTCATGATCTGATTTCTGGAGATATCACATTATTCTTATATCATGTAAACGGCTCCGTCTGATGTGAGTAATCTCATTTCTTTAAATTGTTCACACCTGTTCAAAGAAAAGTATGCAAACTAAAGGACAAACTAATGAGAGACAAAAATGACAGAAGAGAGAATGTTTACTCTACAAATCCACTGATTAACTGACACATGTCCAGATGTGTGTAGTACTCAGTTACATTTACTTGAGTAACTTTAATAGTACTCTTACTTGAGTCAAAGTTTTGGTTCCTCTTCCCACTGCGAGTAATTCCATGAGTGACAAAACCTTTATCTTGACAATATGAAATCATTTGAACATTCTTTCTTGCAGCGCTCCTTCAGATATGATTTAGTTTGTATTATTTCCTGTTTTGTCCATCCAATTACATTCACTTTACATTATAAATCAAATGTTACATGCTGACAGTTACTCTTACTTGAGTAGTAGTTTTCCCAAATACTTTTCACTCTTACTTGAGAACAGTCTTTGGCTACTCTACCACCTCTGCTCATGTCACCAAGTGTTTTTGATGATCACATTTCTCTTGTGCTGTGAACACACACTAAAAATCTGATCTAATCATTGGTAATCTGATTATTCTAGTTCATCTATCTGATTTTTACTGGAATGTAAATGTACCCATGTTGATCTGCTTCCTTTGGTCCAGAGCAGGTGTGTTTAGACTCGGGGAGAAGAGGATCTATAAGTTCTGTCCCCAACAACATTTGTCCCCAGGGCCCCACATTTTGTGCTTCAGTGCTGGTCAGAAGTCCCAGTATGAGCGGAGGGCCCTGTATGGATGTAAAACATGTAAAATGTGTGACTGTTTGATTGACAGGCTCATTGACCAATCATACGGCTCCACTCGGGAAAGGCGCTGATCTCCCCGCTCTCGTTCACCTGCTGCTCTCCATGAGTCAGAGTCAACTTGTACCATAGACGCACCGCTTTCTGACAGAGACAAGAAGAAAATATTATTAAAGGAACAGTATGAAGCCAGTGTTCTAACTGTTTTACTACAATCATGTTACTACAATCATGACTGAACCTGTGTTGCCAGAGCCCTAACCTGCAGATAGAAGACACATACCAGTTTTTCTCATTCTCAGTGTATGGACAAGCCTCATGTGAAAGCTCAGAACCTGCAGAATTCACTAAGCTGCAGAGGCTGCACTAGCACTCATTCATGATTGGCTGCAGATGCTAGGGTTTAGGAAGTGACCATTCAGATCAAAGAGTTTAGGTTCGAACTCGATTTCAGTATTGAAACTTTTTTATGGAATTTAAGATCAAACTCTTGTATACAGTTCCTTTATTATAGTATGTGACTATTACTGAATGGTATATTTACCAATGATTGCCCAAAAGAAGAAAACTGTCAAATATGCAAAAAAGCTTATTCAAAAGTAAATAAAGTGTCATCTTTAAAATTGTGTTTCTGTATTTTGTGCTTAATCCTACAATAGATTCCCTAGGCCGACTTTTAAAGGCCCATTTAAGCACATTTCTGATTTCTTGGAGAATATCACCAGACAACATATTCTATAACTTAGATTAAACAAGTCATTTTAGCTCATTAAGGCACTTATTTTACACTAGAACTACAGATGTCCTCCACCACAGCACAGTGCAATCACTGAGCTCTGTTAGAATGTCTCACGTCTCACCTGTTGTGGGTTGTCCAGCAGCAGGACCTGGGAGAGAGCAGCAGGGGGCAGCAGAGGGCTGTAGGGGGGCAGCTCCGAGCCAGAAGCAGACTGCAGCTTTACACACATGCTCTGGGGACACAAATAGCATATATGACCAAAAAGGATAGAACCATAAAACTATTACACAAAAATATAGTTATAGTCCTAGTGATTGTACATTTGGAAGCACCATCTCTATGACAGGTGAGTTAGCTTTCAGTGGAGAATCTGTAAACTGCACATGGACAGCCCCAATTCAATGCCAATACTTGAGTTTGGGAAATAACAGCAATGCCTTACACAGGCCCTTTGCACTGTCATTATTCATGCACTCTACACTTGGTGGTGGTAAGTTTCTATTGTAGCCAAAACTGCCCTGGTGCAAAGTGATGGACCCTTCCCACCACAACCAACACTCACACCACAGTTATATTAGGCTAGGCTAAGGTCAGTATGTTTAAAGCAGGCTCTGATGTCACTCACATGTATCAGAGTGCTTATATCTGTATATTTATATATGCATGTCTGAGCGTGTCTGATTGTCTTCACCTTTGGGACAGCAGCCTGGAAGGAGAAGCCCGTGACCCTGAGAGCAGAGGTGTTGACAGTAGACAGAACCAGCACAGCTACAGTGGGGCGTCCCACTGGGGGTTCTCTGGAGAAGTGGAGGGACACGTGTACCCCGGCCTGATCCAGCACAGTGATAGGCTCCACATGACCTACGCACAACAGCAAATTGGCTCCACTGTATTCAAAGTGTATTTCAAATCATTACATTTATGACACATTTTTGATGCTCTTTACTCTGTTGCTGCTCTTGTACTTTAATGTTTCAACACTGGAATGTCCTCTTTAGCGAGGGCCAACCCTGTCATTGTTTGTCAGTAAAGGTATTCATAACTAATAATAATTCATTGCATTTTCTAATAATAATCCACTGCATTTACTTTCACTTTGTGTATGATTTGTGTCATACAAATAAACTTGCATTGCTTTATATAGAGGTCTTTGGACACTCAAAAATGCTCCACAGTGCATTATTCATTCACTACACACTCGGTGTAGTCTATGTAGGTCTATGTATGTAGGACTATTGTAGTCACAGCCGCACTGGGGCAGAAAGCGAGGCTGCCAATCTGCTGGTGACTGCTCGCTGATCCACTACTTCTCCTGACACTCTTTTCAGTGTAAAATCTAAACATCTACTTCTTACACATCTCAGCATCCTTTTGCAGGCTACATTAGACTCCCTGGAGGGCCAAGTTTGGCACGCAGGCCTCACTTTAAACACCCCTGACTTAAAGGAATCATATAATACAAAATCAGCTTTTATGAGCCGTGCTATAACAGTGTTCCCTCCTCATCATCTTACTCTGAGTTGTACTCAGAGTGATTCATGCATGTTTGAGTAATCCTGTATTGCCCTACTTTTGAGGCCTTAGTGCTCAGAAATATCCGTTTCCACCTACCACAAAGGGTTAAAAATAGGTAACACAACTATTTCCAAATTAATCAATTCAGAGCAGTATATAGTGAATAAACCAAAATGACTCATACTTAATCATGTGAATCATGAGTATACAGAGCAGTATACAGAGCGGTATACAGAGCGGTAAAAAGAGCGGTATACAGAGCGGTATACAGAGCGGTATACAGAGCTGTATACAGTTCTGATGCTCTGTACACTTCTGTTACAGACCATCAGAACATGCCTCTGTGTGGTACGCACTGGCTCGGATGGAGTGGACGGGCACAAAGACGTTCTGAAGTGAAGGTTCCTCTGTCCTCACTGGAGATGAGCTCTTCTTGAGGGACATGGAGGAATCCAGATAGGGCCGACCGTGGGACTGTGACCTAAGGAGGGCAGAGGGGGGCAGGGGAGAAGGGGCATTTTACCGAGACGTGCAGTAGCATCATTCATCAGTCTAAAGCCTGTTTGTACAGTCATTTGGATATGTTTGTATAATGTTTTTATACAGTTTTCCCAGGACCCTGAAGGCACTCACTAAAGAAACGTCATCATGAATAAGACGAAAAACATCTAGGAAGTCTTGGGACGTGACCACCTGACTGTAGGAGCTGTTTGCTACATAAACCCACAAGAGGGCGCAGTGCTGTCACTTTGACTGCGCTGAATGCGGTTTAGGTGGTTGCAAAAAAAAATTATTGTATATAGTTTTCTAACATAGAATAGAACTGTGCACCAATAGTTAGAAATCTAATCAATAAATAAATAAATACGAGGATAATTCAATAAATAAGGTAATTTTTTGGGTATAAGGACTTCTAATACAGTTAGAAGCTTACTTTTTTGTTTGTTTGTTTGTTTGACTTGTTTTTCACATGGATTTAATTTCTTTTGCAGATTAAAAAAAAAACAAAAAACTTTGAGAGTTTTGGCAATTAAAAAAAGATGGCCAACCAAGAAGCATGCTCTAGGATTGAACAGCGGTCAGTTATCAAGTTTTTGGTTGGTGAAGGGTACAAACCCGTTGAAATTCATAGGAGAATGTCAACTGTATATGGTTCGATCACCTCAGGAGACCTCACTTCTGTAGGCCTCCCAGGCCTGCCTTCATCCTCAACACTGCTCCGTCCTTCTTTAAACAATTTAGCCCACTTGTAGACATTTTTTTTGGCTGAAACATGTGGCACCATACATCACCAGTGATTGAAGAATACTTTGAAAATGTCTTTAGTTACAGAATACCAAATATCTGCATTAAAAAGTATTTTGTATTGTTTTTGTAAAATACATGGTCCAGTTAGTGTACTGTATTCTCAATACTTGGAATACTTTTAAATCGAATTACATTTAAATTAGTGTAATGACACAAAACACAGGATTAAAAACAGCTTTATGTTCATTTCACCATTTGTTATGCATTGAAAAACATACCAGCCTCATCACAAGAGCTGGGCTTTATATTTTTCTCAATAATTATGTGATGTTGGAAGCCTAAATGTGCGATCAAGTACTGCAATGTATTCTTCTGATTTTAGGAAACTGTAATCTGAATACCACCAAATGAAAAAGTAACTGTACCAGAATAGTTTCTCAAAATTAGTATTCTGAATATGTATCCTTGGTACATGTATTCAGTTACTTTCCAACACTGTATATTACACAGGTAAGGTACACTGGGTGACATTTGGGTTAGTCTGTGTAAACTTTAATACTTGGTTTAGTCTTGGTTTAGACCTGCTATAGTCCTGTTTTAGATGTGGTTTGGATCTGGTGGTACTTGGTGTGAAGAGTGTGAGAATCACTGACATAATTGTATATTGTGTATATACTGTATAATGTGTCTTGTCACCTCTAGTGTCACATTATATTCAGCTGATGGTGAAGTCAAAGAATACAGATCACATGAGCACAAAGAGCTCTGTTCACTTGTTATTTGTGTAAAATCGCAATGAGCCTGAGTGTGGAGATGCCATTAGACCATGTTTCCCATTGTTTGAATGGTTGTGAAAAATATTATCTAAAATAAAATTATTTACAACTCATCTCTCTTTCAGAGCAATTTCCCTGTCAGCCACTACTTTACATGCTCAGACTGGTCCGAATACGCACTTGGATATAGTTTTGGTCTTGTTTTTCCATAGAACCAGTCCGACCAAGAAGCTGACTAGCTGTAAACAGGGGACTAGGAGATGTTCATGCATGTCTAGTTTCTTTTGCATTAGCGCACATTTATATTTGCTATATTTGCTAGTAAAAGTAACCAGCATGGTAAATGGTAAGGACAACCACTCTACCAACTAAGCCACAGTCACCCCATACATATAATGACACTTTTGTGAATAAAGATATCTGTGTCATCCTTCAACTGTCCAGGTAGGTTCCATTGCAAAAGAAAATTCTGTCAACTGCCCATAAGTTTTTAAATACATAACAAAATGGTGATTATTACGGCCTTTCCCGGGAGGATCATCTTTTCACCTGAGTGCATCTCGACATAGAAAAACCCCCAAACACCAACAGAAACAAACAAACAAGTCAGACGGTGCTCAGGTAGTGCTGTCGTAGCGGAGCATGCGCCAAACAAGCAGCTGAATGCCTCTCCAAGTTAGTTTGAAGACAGAAATTTAGTTTAAAGATACAAATCAAATCAAATTGAAACTTCTAACCAAATGTACTATATGCTTGTGGTTGCCTAGTTACCAGTGGTGAGTCCCGTTGGTGATAGGCTCACTCTGGCACCTCCCCTCGTCAGGACCAAAGACTTCTTCATCCAGCTGTCAACAACAACAAGTTACACTCACTTCAGGACAGTTCATTTTTACGCTATAACCTATAACCTCTAAATCTCACCTGGATCAGCTCCTCCAGGTAAGATTTTTTCTGTGAGGGACAATCTGTTGTGACCTCTGTGCGACCTCTGACCTGCCCTGGCCCCTCCCCCTGCACAGGTGAGTGATGAGGCCCCTCATCCTGCACAGGTGAGCAGTGTGGCCCTTCTCCTTGCACAGGTGAGCGGTGTGGCCCCTCCCCCTGCACAGGGGAGCAGTGTGGCTCCTCCCCCTGCACAGGTGAGTGGGTCCTGAGCTCAGGGTCCAGAGAGGAAAAGTCTATCAGGTGGTAAGACTTCACTTCTCTGGGGCTGGACACTGGAAACCAACACAAAAGAGAGGACATATTACACTTCTATGGGTTATTAACTGTTAATACACAACATATTTAGAGCTCCATGTTACCTTTTATTGTTTTGAAAATGCTATATTTGCCACAAACAATGTATTAAAATGTGTAATCGATTTCAGTTTAGTTTTTGACGCTCCGAATTCCCCCTCAATTCCCCTCACAACACAATCAGCATGCATCCCGCTAATGAAACAACTGCACATCACATCAGGTTTGTGAAGTCGTGATGTATTGTTTTGAATCATGATTTGTAAATTTATGGAAAATTGTCATGTGGGAGCATGAGTGACATAAGCCATTTAGCTGAGCCTGACAGGATCGTACTGCTAACACGATTAAAATGTATTAAATGAACTCTTTAGGTCTTAGACACCAGCAGGTAGAGATGTCAGATATGTGGGAAGGATGGGGAGTATGGATCTATGAATCTCAGATGATTCCCAGATAAAACAGAACTGGGATGGAGCCTAGTATGAAAAGAGAGGTGATTGGCTGAGGGGCAACAGTACCGGGCTACAACTGGCAGGAGCAGGAGGAAATGGAATAGTCTTTATGGTTCATGGTTAACTTGAGCTTGTTTGCATGCCCTGTTCACCAGTGGGGAGTCTGACCTGGGCTCCGTTCCACAGCCTTCCTCTCTGCTGCTTCACTCTGTGTGCTCATGTGGGCTCTGTAAGCCTTTAGGGCTAGTGTTAGCTCGTCGTTAGCCTCTAGGACCTGAGACAGAGCCATGTCGTCCTCCGTCGTCTCACTTGCTAATCGGAACAGAGTGGGGCGGAGCCTATCACAGCGCTCAAACAGGCCCTGTACAGAGTAAACGCATGCAGAGAGTCACACTTTAAATCCTGGTATGATGTTTGCACCTCATCTGGGTTTTTAAAGTCAGTGTTTCAGTGTTTAAATTGACACCACAAAACACTTTGGAAACATTTGATGCAATGGTAGTACCTGGATGTTCTCACTCGACTTCTGGGTGGGTGTCTTCTGGGTCTCTAACATCTCCTGGAGTTGTCTGCTACTGTCATGGGCCTCCTTCAGAAGGTCCTCCCTTCTCTGCACCCTGGCTGCTCGCTCCTGCTCCTGCGCACAAACATAAAAATACAGTAGATTTTTAGTAGAGTGTAAGATGTGTTTTATTGTCTTCATAGAGAAATAACCTATTTCTTTCTGGACATGCTTAGTTTAGTGGTGACTGTACACACTCACAGCTTGCATGGCGCTCTTGATGAGTCGGTTTGCAGTTTCCAGATCCTCAGGTCGGCCACTCTTCAACAATCTGTCCAGCAGCTGCAGCCAAAAACACTGTTAGTATGTTCATCTCATGTGTAAGGGACAAATCCTAACAGAACAGAGCCGTTACCTTGGTGGTGTCGTCCTGCTCGAATATGGAGGTGGAGCTTCTGTTGGGGGCGGGGGGCATGATCAGGGTGCTGGACAGCTTGGGGTCTTTCTTCACTATATCTGTGTGACAACAGCGAGGTGCATTGCAGATGAAGATGTACTTGGGTGGCTTTTTTTTTTTAGTTAATTTTTGTTTACTACATTCCATATGTGCCATTCATTTTTTTAATGCTTCAGTGAGAATCTACAATGTATATAACAAAATTTAAAAACTGTGTCCAAACTTCTGCCTCAAACTTCTGACTCTGTTCTTCACACTAGGCTCTTATCAGACCGTCCGAGGCCTACCCTGTTTCTTTAGCATGTTGTAGGCTTCTTGGATCTTGGGCTGGTCTCGGAGCCACAGGGTCCATCCGTACAGCACCTCCACCAGGCGTTCCTTCACCCTCTCCGGGCTCCACGCGCCGAAGTACTGCACATAAATAGATACATATTCACACATATACAGTACGGCCCTGGACTTAAAGAGTGAGTATTACACATTTGTGGGGTATTTATTATTAAAACATAACTCATTTAGCAGAGACACATTTAGCAGAGACATCTATAGCATTAGCTTCCAGAAACACTCATATCTGGGTCAATCCTGGTAAGGGAAATGTATCCAGGATAGGTTCTGCCAGCTTTTTAGTACAAGCATCAGGTTTGTGAAGTTGTAGTGTGTTATTTTAGATCCTACTTGTGTGTATTTAAGGAAAATTGTGGGAGAAACTGTGCTGTATGGGAGTATGGGTGAAAAAGGCTTGTGAGCTGAGCTTTGGATAGGAATGTACTGCTAACCGTAAGGGTTCAGATAGTGCCCGGGAGAGATCGCTAAATTACTCAGACATACATGGATGACATCTAAAACCATTTCAGGCCTGTTTTTGATGAGGGAACAACGCTATAACACGGTAGAAAGCTACAAATTTTGCACAATAACTCCTCTTTAGTAAAGCATGAATCAAACCATCTCTCTGATGCAAATCACTGAACTAGTGACATCGGCTGTGGGGCAGTTTCTTCAGTGCATAAGCTTACAAAAGCGTGTGTGTTAGTTGCAGCCAGAGGAAGTGTAAGAAACGCAGTGGTTAGAGTTACACAGTCACAGAGAGGCTGTAGGCTCCTTTTCTGGGGCAGTGGTCCACAGCCAGTGGAGGAAACACGATTATGTAACAGAGAGTGTTAGTTCTAACCAGGGGGATGTTTCATAATGCTGCTTTACTGCACAACTCAGGCTTTTTTGGCTATATATCCGACATATTTGTTGTCATTTCAGTTTCATAAACCAGGCTGAGGCTCACCCAGACTTTGGATCAGCCACTATGGAAACTGATGCAGGAATCTTAGCCTGGTCCAGTCCAGGTTCAAGGACAGGCTTAGGCCCAGGACACACTGCATGCATATTTCACCCCACGCAAGTGTAAAAACTGCACATACTTTTTTTTTTTTTAAGGGTGCATTAAAAGTGAATAGGCATTGCCACACTGCATTCACTGCCTGATGAAATATTGTAAGTGTACTGCCTCCAGTGGCCATTGCAATTGTAAGCACTATGTGACATCACACAAGACTGACTTGATTACAGGTCTTTCTGATTATTAGACCAATCACACAGTTCCTTATACCAAGAGACCCCACCCCTCCTTCCCTTCACTCTCCCCTTTAGTCCTCCAAGTACTACCTAGTGTAGCAGCTCTATTTAAAATGTGTTTGTCGGTGGAGAGTAGGTGTTTAGTCCCACTTGAAATGTCTCTTCAGAGGCTGTATCTCCAGTACCTTTGGAGAGAGCACTTTGATGAGCTCGTTGAGGAACCTGAACTTGGCCACCTCATTGTGGAACTTCTGGCCACATTCGTTCATGCACGCCTCCAGGACCTGCACAAACACGCAGAAGACCTGGGTCAATGTTTATTTTATTTATAAAGCACATTTAAAACATCTTCATGAGACCAAAGAGCAAATAAAGTGTATAAATATAAATGGAAAAATGACATATCTAATAGAATGTAAAGTCACATGAGCATAGGAGCTTGCCTGATTGGACACGCTCCATCAGAAACAATGAGCACAGAAGATGGGGACACACTGCTTCATTCACAAGAGTCTTATGAGAACCAGTCACACTTACACATGAATAACAGTTTCACAGCTCTGCTCTCACTACTGAGGTCAGCACAGATGAGGAGACACGGTACTGGTTAAGGTTCAAATTTGTATTAAAGTGGAACTAAACAGTATTCCCTTTCTTGCTAATAAACTGTATATATGGTGTTTTAAAGCATTATTTACTCTATCTAACCATTTTTTGGCAACTTTATTCAAAATTGGTAAATTTCCTCCAGGTACTGCCCAGCGTAGCAGCTCTATGGCCCTTTCCAAACCACCTCCTCCTTCCTTTTCGTACGCACTAATCCTCATTTTGCGTGTTCCAGCGAAGGAGCTGCCACATCAAGTGCTGTTAAAAAACGGACGAACAGTGAGAAGAAGTGGCTTATCAGCTCCTTCACAGGGAGTCGACTTAACAGGTGTGTGTAACAGTAGGGAGCAGTCCGACATGCAAAACACACCACATTTATTAAGAAGAGTGAAAGTCTTAATTGATATATTTAATCGCAGACTTTTTCAGGTGAAAGGGAAAACCGCATTGACATCAGACAGGTTTTTACTGGTGCTTGAAAACTCCTTACTGCAAATGTTTGACTCACATTATTTTGTACTAGCCCACATGTGTCAAACTCAAGGCCCGTGGGCCAAATGCGGCCCTCCACGTCATTTTATGTGGCCCACGACAAAGGAAATTAAAAGGTATGACTGTGTTAAAATGTCAGTTTATCATTAGATACAGAGTTAAACAGACATTTTTTTCATCTCTATGCAAATCCATATGCAATATTTGAAACTTGAATAAGCGATAAATATAGAAACGGTTAATTAACAAGATAAAAAAAAAATTACATTAAGTTTGGTTACATTTAGTGACATTTATCTTACAGTTAGTTACATCTGGCCCTTTGAGAACAACCATTTTGCTGATGTGGCCCTTTGTGAAAATGAGTTTGACACCCCTGTACTAGCCTCTATGCACAAGTGAAAATACACACATATTAAACTCTCATGTATCATCCCTTTTCTCTGTGACAGTGAAACATGATTGAATAGATCCACAGAGCAGCCTGCAGATGTGCACATTTATTGAGATGTGTAAACATGAATCAATAGTGCCAAGTGGAAACTAAATGAAAGAAAAACTGCAACAACTGCTTGTGAGATGAAATGTGCCGTTATTGTGCTGGAAAATACCTTACTTTCATAAGTAAGGTATTTTCTGATGAGTTTCCAACTGTCAAAGACCCATGCAGTCATGTGCGTATTCTGCACAGAAACAAAACAAACTGCTCTAGTGCCCATGTGGTATTAAAATGATTAATTTAATATGAAACTTTGATAATGGCAACATTTGTGGGCCGTGCTTTCACGGTAAAGAGGCACGTCTGTTCTGCACCGAGCGCTCTAATGAAGGAACCTCACCAAGACTGGGGAGGAAAAGGAATGAGGAACTGGTTTGGAAAAGAGCCTATTTCAAATGTGGTTGTGGGTGGACCTAGGTGTTTAGTCCCACTTTAACTCTATCAGACTTGGTCCCAGCTCTCACAAATCCTTTTGCACATTTTTAGTTTTCACATGCACATTTTCTTCACCAAAATTAGAGCTTTAGAACAGCTTTTTTAAACAAAGGTTAAGCACAGCCAATCAGTTCTCACCCCAAAGTGTCATATAGTTACACACATGGCTCTTTCTTACAAGTTTGTAATTCATGTTTTATAATTACTTTCATTACTTAAAGTACTGCTTTTACACTACATACATCACTGCCCTGATTGTTTACGTGCAGTACAGACTCACCGTGAGCGCCTTGAGGGCCTCTCGCTCCTGAGGGGACTGGATCTTATGAGCCAGGAGCCGCAGCGCCACCTGTGGACTGCAAACACATAACACTGCATCAATGTGTAGAGAGCAGACTTCAAGAGTAATATTTTAGTCCTTTAACTTTAGATGTATTTATTTACAGAGGGCGTATTACACTTTTATGAGGTGTTAACTGCCAACGGATAACATATTCAGATCACCATGTTACCTTTTACTGTTTTGAAAATTATATATTCACCCAAAACAATGTATTAAATTAGTTTCAGTTTTGTTTTTGACACTCTGACTCCCACCTCCCTTTGCTCCCTGTGCTAAGACACTCACCCTTCAGTGCGCTATCACAACACAATCAACGTGCAGCCTTGCAATCTTACATTTTACAGAGCTCGATAGATTACTAGAGCATGCCTGAATGACATCTAAAACCTCTTCAGGCTTGTTTTTGATGAGGGAACAATATTATAACATGCAAACTTCCAACACTTCCTACTTGGTGCGGGTAAGATACTTCAGTAGCCACAGCTGCCCTGGACTAGACTGACCGAAGTGTGACTGCTGAGCTGAGTCATCGGTCCCTCCAACCACCAGCAGCACTTACACACACACTGCACAATGAATCATGATCAAATCGAAATCGAATGGACAAGAACAGCAAATCTCAAAGGCTGCAGTTACCACAATTTTGAAGTACCACAATTTTCTCCACAAACAACAAAATCTCCCGTCTTATTCTGCATAAAAACTGCCAACCCTGTACTTTAGATCTGTACAAACATACTCTGAAATGTGATTCTTGCATTAGTTCGTCAGTTCAGATTTCTGTCTTTTTGTCAATTGTTTTGATTGTGTTTAAAATGTGAACCTTGAACAGAATCACATAATTACAACACAAATCACAAATCTAATCACAATCACAATGTTAATCAGAAAAACCTCAATTAGATATTTTTCACAAATCGTGCAGCCCAAACACATTCTACAGTCACACAGCAAGGCAGAGCACAGGTCACAGCTGTCTGTGTGGTCTTGTGTGGTCCAGTGTGGCCCAGTGCAACACAGTGTGGTCCAGTGTAGTCCAGTGTAGTCCAGTGTGGTCCAGTGTAGTCCAGTGTAGTCCAGTGTAGTCCAGTGCAGTCCAGTGCAGTCCAGTGCGGTCCAGTGTAGTCCAGTGTGGTCCAGTGTAGTCCAGTGTGGTCCAGTGTAGTCCAGTGTAGTCCAGTGTAGTCCAGTGTGGTCCAGTGTAGTCCAGTGTAGTCCAGTGTAGTCCAGTGCAGTCCAGTGCAGTCCAGTGCAGTCCAGTGTAGTCCAGTGTGGTCCAGTGTGGCCCAGTGCAACACAGTGTGGTCCAGTGTAGTCCAGTGTAGTCCAGTGTAGTCCAGTGTGGTCCAGCGTGGTCCAGCGTGGTCCAGCATGGTCCAGTGTGGTCCAGTGTGGTCCAGTGTGGTCCAGTGTAGTCCAGTGTGGTCCAGTGTAGTCCAGTGTAGTCCAGTGTGGTCCAGTGTAGTCCAGTGTGGTCCAGTGTAGTCCAGTGTAGTGGTGAGTGTGGTGCTTACCCATCTGGCTGCTGCTTGACCGTCTGGTAGAAGGCCTGGACGGTCTCCCAGCTGTCCTCAGGGTACTGTGGATCTGTGGCCTGGTCTGTGCACAGGCATCGGGTACATTTAGTCAATTAAACTTGAGTAGGGTTATAGAAAAAAAACAACAACTTCTTGCCAATAATATATGTTACACTGATCATGTGAGAAGATAAAACGATTCCATACTTTAACTCTATATTGTTTATTTTTTATATTTAAACCAGTCACAACAGGATTCTTAAAGGATTTTTAAAGGTGCCACAAAAAGCGTAGACTGCAGACACACAGAGAATCAGATGAGAGTTTAAATCTCCGAGCACAAACACTACAGTAAGAGATGGCAGGGACACACGTCACAAGCTAAAAGTTGTGAGTGAAGCTCGCAACAGCTGTTTCCTGTCTACAGTAAAACAACTCCCTTCAAGACGCTAAAGTGTTCCAAAGATCAGAGCATTGCACTTCCAGTTTAGATATAAGTCAAAACTCTGTCATTATTATTAGTGAAGTGTAGTGCAGTAGTTCAGATTTTAAGGCACAGAAGGCTGGAGATAAACACAGGAAGTAGAGTCACTATTGCTGATTTATGTACACACACGCGTGAAGCTCTACTTTTTACTTTTTAAACTATGCCTCAAACTGGATTCACAGCACTGTTTTATGGACTGAGGGTCATTATTAATGGAGGGCAAATTTGAATGTATAATATGGAAGATATGCTGCAGTTTCATTTCACAACTTTACTAGAGATGAGTCATAAAGTCGTCTTTAAATTATTTTCACTGTTTCCTGAGTTTGTATCTTGCGCCTCTGTATCAGTCACTCTGCCCTGTCGCTCTGTTTTATTGGCTGTTGCTATGGTGATTTTTAGTGATAACAAATTCACGATATGACAGAGCAGCTCAGAGTCGCTCGGACACCGCACACGAGTGGGAAAAGTAACCACAAGTTTTACTCAAGTAAGAATACTGTTACTTCAATAAAAATATTACTCAAGTAGGAGTAAAAGTATGCTGCTGGAAAGTAGAATTTCTTTAAAAAGCTACTTGAGTAAATGTATGAGTCTGTCTACAGGTCAATAGTGCGATTTCTGACAGACTTTATGTATAAACAAACAAGGGTTTAAGTGCAATGTCTTTCAGATAAGCTAAATGTCCATAATCTCTACTCTACTAAACTCAATTATTTGTGCAAGTTTTTGTATAATTTAATACAAAATAATATTTAGTAGAGACACAATATTCCTTTTGCCATATTTTGGTCTTGTAAAACACATTTGGTTATTATATCAATACTAAAACACTATTGAGCTGTACTTCCAAAAAATTTGCTCACAACTTAAAGCACTATGCAAATGTTCCGGTGGGGGGTCCACCGCCTGACCGTCTCCACGGAAATGTGATTGCTTTGCCTAGAATACTCCACAGTATGACATTAAGCTAAACTAAAGTAGATGAATCAACACCAATAATTTAATAAATGCAAAATAGAGAAGTCAAACTGTGGAAGATTCTAGTCAAGGGATGGAAACAAGCAGGCAGTGGGCCAGAAACACGACATTGTGCACTTTAAAAATACTAGAAGGGCTAGAAATGCTGCCAGGCTTGTACTTGAGTAATGTTACTTTGAAGTTATAATACTCTTTCTTGAGTACATGTTTTGGGTAATCTACTCTACCCCCGTCTGTCTGTCACTTCACTTTAATGACTCATTTGTCAGAGGGTTAATCAGACATCAGTCACATGATGCATTCCACTGGTGTAAAGACCTAATGTGGAGGCTGTTACTCAGAAATGACCCATCGGCAGAGGTGAAAAAATGATACTCAAGTACAAGAACAAAGTAGTCTCCAAGAAATGACACAAGCACTAGTAGACAATTTGAAAATACCACATGTTGCATATTATTTAATCAGCCTACCTTAGTTACAAGTTTATCCAAAGGCGTAACCTAATATTTTAATCAGGTAAGACTACAGTTACACTATCAAACAGATTACTCAAGCAGAAGTCAAGTATGGTTTGCAGCTTTAAAAAGTTACTCAATTAAAGTCTACTTCAGAGTACTAAATGAGTGCAAATTATGATCTTGCAGAAAGTAAACTCAAATCTTTTGGAATTACATACTTTTGTTTGTGAATAGAAAGCTTGATACAAACCTACAACTTAATGCATGTACTTTTTGGTGTTTTCGAAATAGATATTGCAGCAAAAAATAATCAACAAATCTAAAATGGATAGGATTAGGATTAGATTCAAGACAAAAATCATCTTAATTGTTGTAAATTTTCTAGCCAGAAACCTAAATTTGTTTTATTTCAATACCTTTTGTCCTCTTACCGGTATATGAATTCTCTAAACTATTGTACAAACCCAAAGGCCTTGAAAACAAAAGCACTACGCATATAATTTGAATTATGAAATGTATTACTGTATTTATTTGTCTACATTTGTTTAATAATATTATTGCACATGCTCTGTGAATGGAAACGGAAATGCTTAAACCTCTTGCTGTTCTTGTTTATACCATTGTATATGTAAAAAAAAAAAAAAAAGATCTTGCAGAAATGTTTTTAGAGGACCTGATTTCAGAATAAAACTTCCAAAAACTCAAAAGTCCATCGCTAGATCAGCTGTTGACTCAGTGACGCTGCGCCAAAACAAAACACTGCGCCTTATTCACGTTGATCAATCAAAGTAAACACTCGTACACTTTGTTCAATGTTTTGTTTTATGTAAAGATGTGCACAAAAGATAAGAAAAGCACGAGCCGATGCCCCACAATAACTTCCTGTTGCTACTTATCTGCACAATTACGGACGTGCGCCAGGCAATGCAAGTCACAAGAAACGAGTTAAAATGCGCAAAGCTACTCCTGCCATTTCCTAAACTTTTTCAACACTTATATATTTTGTTTCTGAAAGTTTAAAGTGAGTGTAGGGCACTTACTGAGCAGGGTTTCCAGAGAAGCAGGACTGTGCGCGCTCGCCATCGCCAAAGACTCGACCCAAACGTGCGTCTTGACCCGAGTGGCGCAGAGGGAGATGCGGCAGTGACAGGAGAAATGGCAAGGATAGTGACAGGGGGGAGAAGTGTCAAACTGCCGCCGGGACATGTGACAGTCACGCCCCACCCGTCAGCAGCACCCCTCCTCCTCCTCCTCCACCACCTCCTCCTCCCCCTCCACCTCCACCAGGAGAGTCACGTGAGAGCGCTGCTGCTTAACGCGGTTTGAAAACAGTTTGAAAACAGTTTGAAAACAGTTTAAAGACACCTGCAAATGCGTATCTTGGACATATATTAGTTGTTTTTTCAATTCTTCTGTGTTTAGTTTATGACTTTTTATATTTTTGGGCAGTAAATTCAAAGTTGTCATTGGACACAGTTTGTCCAAATGTCACGTGTGTCCTTTAAGTTGTAGGACGGCGCTTGTTTTTGTTCACACTGGTAGCGCAGCAGCTGTGGTACTGAGAATACATTAAATTATATTAATATGCTTTGTTTCTCCTGAGTGTAAATGAATAAACATTAACCATTTTCCCCGTGGGGGTCAGAAGAGAGTCACAGAGGACAAAGTGTTGTTCTCACGTTGTGTTTGGTCACTTCAGGTCACCTCAGGTCACCTGCCCCAACCGCAACTGATCAGACGTCACATTTATGCATCACACACATCACATTAAGTCCATCAGTGTAACGGCCCTTTGCATTGTATTTGATAAAAGTTTTCCTTGATGTGCTGTTCTACAGCAGTGAAATGTGCAGAATCTTTGAATGTTGTGAACATGTCCTTATGCAGAGATTTTTTGTTTCTGAACAAAATGAACAATTCTTATTGTTATTTGCTTGTAATTGTCAATGGTGCCAACATGAATGAAGAGCACTGAATGTGCTTTGGGTAACCACACACACACAGGATACATTTTACATTTTGAAAACATATTTTTTAATATAAAATATAATAATTCCCATATGAGGGCCATAGTGCAGTCTGTGGAGTTGGTCCGTGTGTGGATCCTTCAGGTATGTGCAGGCTGCAGCAGTCTGTGGAGCCTCTGTACTGTCTCAGACACTCCTAAACACACCATCATCTCCGCCACACTGGGGCCCTGCTGTGAACACAACACAGGGAACTGTTAACATCAGAGGGAACTGTTAGCATGTTAGCTTTGGCATGGACAGAGGAAGTGCCTGTTCTCACTGCCTCTATCAGCTGTGTGTTTATAGTGCTCTACTGAGTCACTTCTTGACTCTAAAGAGGGATGACTCTGAAGTCAGTGTGCTTAGTCATGTCTATACTGCAAATACACACTTGGAAACTGCAGTGTGTAATCTGAGTTAAAACAGTCATATGCTGATTCACATGAGCTATAGATCATCACTGTTCTGGATTTAAATATACATGGGTATGGGCCATGGAAAAGCTTGTATTGTAGATGTGTAATTGACATGAGAGTGTAGTTACCTGCAGGCCGCTGAGAGCCAGCCGCAGCAGCTTCATCACCTCTCTGTACTGGGTGCGCTGGCTCTGCTTGGCCACAGCCTTCAGCTCTGAGCTCAGGCGCTCCACTGTCAGCTCCCCGCTCTGCTCCATCAGCCTGCACCAGAAAAGGCACCAGACTCTTGAATTGAATTGTATTTGTACTTGAGTAGTATTGGTATGAAGTCACAGTTAATGAGGTATAATAACATCTAGAGAGATCATGAATTCTGCTGCTGTGGAAGTTGCAGGAGCCATTTTGTGATTTTAAGAGGAGCAAAATTGGCTCTGTGCTTAACGGCAGCCGGCTGCTTCCGGTTAGGGGCAGGGTGGGCACCGCCATTTGCGCTAAAATCATTAAATACTGAAAGGAAACTTTTATTTTGATTTCTTTAGTGTCTCAGTACTAATGCTAACTTTAAAAATGTTAAATCTAACATAGCAATAAAAAGAATAATTTATTACTTAGAATGAAAAAAATATTTCTTTCAAGACTTTTTTACACAAGAGTATGGTAGAATATTAGATAAAGTACAAATACAAAAAGCCCATAAACTTTTGTTTCGTGGCTGCTAAAACTGAATGTTGGTTCCCATGATGATGCTGTCTCTAGCCTTTACTAAACCCCAGTAGTAACAATACTGTACCTGATGACTAGAGAGGCGATGTGGGGGGCCTCGCTGGTGACTGCTGCCACCTGCTGGGGAGTGTAGGACGGGCGGATCCACAGGTAGGAGTACTGTGGGCTGAGCAGCTCCTTCACAGATGAGATGTGTCCCTACAGAGGAGACAAGAGAGGAACCATGGCTGATGAACCGTTTCAAAGCTCTTTTATTCTCCTCAAAACTGCTCAAGTGCACAGAAGATCACTTTGAAATCAGTCTACACCACATTTACTGCATTAATGAACTTAATCAAGGCACCAGGCTCATGTAATACAAGCAGGATGAATCTGACAAATGTATGGAACATGTATGACTGCCACTAACAGTTATTTTAGTAGCTGCAGACAAACCAGTTTTTCCTTTTTTTTATTAGTCCACAGTCAATTATTGTTTTTATTTTACTTTGGAATATTTAAAAATACATCTTTAACCAAATAAAAGGTTAAACCTGGTGACTAAAGGCTTCAGAATAGACTTTATTTTTATATATTCTCTATTATTGAGGAACAATAATAATAATAATAATAATTTGGCATGTGTTTTAAAGTCTGTATAAGCTCTAGGCCAGGGCAAACTTTTTGACACACGGGCCACAGTGGGTTCTAAAATTTGACAGAGGGTCTGGGCCAGGATATGTATATATTACATTAGAGATTCGGCCTAAAACATGTAGCAAAGCCTGAATATGCAAGGCTCATCGTACAAATTGTTTTCCAAATGCATTAATTAAATAAATAATTAATTTATTCAATTTCAGTTAAATAAACACAGCAGAAAAACTTCAAACAAGGTTTACCCTTACCTATTTTAATATAATTTGGTCACATTTGGTGGGCCATAGTTTACCCATGTCTTCTCTAGAACAAACTTAAGGTGCCTTTGAAAAGTACATGTCTCAGAGTGCCTCGACTTGCCACAGTCATATGATACTTTTTCTCATTTATCATATATTCTCACACTGCAATACATTTAGTGCAGCTCATTCATAATCATACTCAAAATGTTGTATGGTATAAATAGTATAAAACAGTCCCTTGGCCCTTCATACAATCAGGAAAAGGGAGTGGGGGAATTTTCTCAAGAAAATTTGAAGAAAGGTTTGCCGACCTCTGCTCTAGAACCGGATGATATACAACTCTTCACTGCTTTTGAAAGAAATATCCAATCACAAAATATACACACACCTTCTCACTATTTGGGATTGGCTCCACAAACTTGTCATATTAATCTTATGGCTTAGAGTCCTTTCACCTGACAAAAGACACACCTTTGAGGTTGAATAAAGGCATCGCTTTCTAATGTTGTGAAAAAATATTAACTTTTTTCATGTCATGTTCATGCTTTGTTCTGCCAGAGAAGACATTGAACTTTGTGTCAGATGTGGATAAACCCTGTCATTAGAGCGGTGTTAATCTGAAATCAGAGCTGGTTAGTACTCAAACCTACTTACATTGCATACTTACTTTTGCTCCTACATGAGTAATATTTTATTGAACTAACCATACTTTCACTTAAAAGTTGTGGTTCCCTTTCTCACTGTGAGTCTACAAGTGACAAAAGCTTTATGTCGACAATATGAAATTATTTGAACATTAGTGTTTTTTGCAGGTCCTTCAGATATAATTTTACTTTGTCTCATTTTTGTGTCTGTTTGAAAATACCATATTTTCTGCATCGTTTAATGTTTTGTCCTTCAAACTAGTTTTCCCAAATACTTTTTTTCTTGGACTACTACTTCTACTTGAGTAATACTATTTTGAAAGAACATGACTCTTACTTGAGTAAAATGTTTGGCTACTCTGTCCTGAAACCCACCAGTGCTGTAACCTGTAGCCTTCTGTATACACTACATGTTTATAGTTTACTCCCCATGTGCCTGTGGGCTCACCTTCCTGTGGTGCATCACCCGTGTGATGTACTCAGGCTGCAGAACGTCCTGGTCCAGGCTGAGCTCCGAGTACTGGAGCAGGAGCAGGCTCTGGAGATGATCCACTAGAGAGGAACAGAGCTGAGGGTCATCCACGTGCCGCTGCAGGTGGATCCTACATGTGCGCACATACATGCACACACACAGACACACACAAACAGAACTAGTGTTAGATGCTAATTGTAGTAGCACAAAATAACAAAAGGTTTCCAACTAGTACATAAAAAAGTACCCACAATAAATACTGACCCCAAAACTTATTCTATCTTTTATATACTAAACGATAAGTTGACAGGTCTACAGTTAGCATCATCACCAGCAGGGGCGCACCGGTTAAACTCGGGCAGCTTGTCCAGGTCCATGAGAGCAGAGTGAGTGGTGATCTTGGTGGGGTTGAACTCTGCGATCAGCTCCTCCAGACTGCGGCCCATTCGGTTAGCTGCAGCACACACACGTATACATATGGATTAGTTAAACTGTTATGAAATGTTATGAGTCTTATCCTAGTGATTTATTTTTGGCTTGTCGGCATGTCTAGTTTAAATTTTCTGTTGGACCAGATCAGAATAAAAGCTGAATTGAACGAAACTAAAGTCTGTTCAAATCCCATGTAAAACAAAACTAAAGGTGTGTATAGAGTAGTGATAGAAGAAGTAATCCATTCTGTTACTTAAGTAAAAGTACAGATACATGAGCAAATAAACTTCAAGTTAAAGTATCACATGAAAAAAATCTACTTAAGTAAAAGTATTAAAGTACCAGTTTAAAAAAAATGTTAATGAGTAAAAAGTAAACATATTTTGAACAGGTTTTGAGGTTTTATAAAGCTTCAAAATGTAGTGACTTAGATAAAGATTTGTGCTGAATTTTGTTCAACAGAAACAACCGAATCAATCATTTCTTCTAGAGGATTTATTTTTTATATATTTTTGCTCTAACTTTGAATGTGTTGTTCCAACCAAACCAGTCAAATGTCCCTAGTGTTTGCTCAGACTCACAGTCGAAGCCCGAGCCACAGTTGGTGGTGATGTCCAGCAGGGCCTCAGGCAGGACCCCCTCTGCTTTGAACCTCTGGATGAAGATGTGACCCTGGCGCTTGGACAGCTTGGAGCCGTCCTTGTTCGTGAGCAGTGGGAGGTGTCCGAAGGTCGGGGGGGTCCAGCCCAGGGCGCGGTACATCAGCAGGTGTTTGGACGTAGAGATGAGCCACTCAGAGCCGCGCAGCACGTGGCTCACTCCCATGTGGTGGTCGTCCACGATGTTGGCCAGGTGGTACGTGGGGAAGCCGTCTGCCTTCAGGATCACAGGGTCTCCTTCCACCTGCACAACACCAATCAAAACTCAACATTAAAACTGTAATATCACTCCACTGTCACTTTGGTGGTTAAATAAGCCCCTTCATCTATTCATTGGTAGAATTAACAGTCTGAAAATGACAGACCTGTGTAGCATTTCAGGTGAACAGCCTGCTCTTTGTCTCCATAGAGATATTATTGCGTAGACGGTTCCACAGTATGGCATTAAACTTGTCTCTTTTATTTTTATTGTTTTCCCCATTTATTTCATTACAGGTGTTTTTATTGTGCAAATATACATTGAATGCATTTTTACTGTGTGCGTGCTCAGCTCTCCACAGATCTGATCTGTAACCAGGTCTAGTGTTATAGATAAGTTTAATGTCATACTACGGAACATTCCAGACAAAGCAATGAAGTCTCAATGGAAACAAGCAGGTGGCAGACACATTGTGCACCTTTAACTTACAATGTGTATGCAAAGAAAAATAAACATTACAGGGGCAACTGGCCTTCATTTTGGGACTTTAATATAAATAAATACAATTTGTATTTTCCCACTCATCCTAAACTGATAACAAATTGTGTATTTTTAAACCCATAATCCCACCATTCTTTTATTATCAAATATAATAAATATCAGCTGTGTAAATGTTAAATGAATAGTAAATATAAATCCTACTGTGGAAGTGTGGTACCTGTGCCACCTCATGACGAGTCCATCCAAAGACCAGGTCCTGGAAAGACTCCACCCCCTCCTGCAGACGGAACCGGACCACATGACTGAGGCCCTGGTCCAGTCTCTGCTGCACCTGTGCGGGCTCCAGATGCCGGCACCGGTTATCATACCTGTGGACACACAACTCTCAGGCATGCACCATCACCCTGACAAAAACTGTGACTAAAGCTGCAACTAAACCAAGAAAAGACCAGCACAAAACCAGGACATGAACAGGACCAAATGCTCATAAACTGGACCTAAACCAAGATCAAGCAAGTGTAAATCAGTATGAACCTGTTTCTACAAGACTGCACAAAGCTACTGCAAAAGGATTGTCACTGAAATACCAGCCAACATGAATGTGGGGTGAGGGGGGAGGGAAGGGGCCGGGTGAGGAGAAGGGGGGACAGGTTTCACATCTGCCATCTACTGATAACAAAAAAAACGAAAAAACAAAAACAAATACACTTGTGGATTGTAGCTTTACCTCATGGATAAGTTTGTTAAATTTATATTATACTATTATAAAATACTGTTATTGCAATATAGGCCATCCTTGTGAGTTTCCCCCATATCCTACAACATTAGTTCTTCAGTACATAAAATTAATGAATGAATAAAAGCAGTTCTGTGAGGGTTCAGACCACAGACATGATGAGTACCTGGGTGTCTGACCGCTGCGCAGAGCCTCCTTCTTGAGCAGCTCCAGTCTTTGGGGGCTGCAGAAGCAGTGGTAGGCGTGCCCAGACTGGAGCAGGCGCTGGACCGTGGAGGAGTACAACTGCAGCCTCTGGGACTGGAGGTACGGCCCCACAGGTCCTCCACGCTGGGGGCTCTCATCTGGAGGGATCCCTGAGTCACAAACAGAAACAGACCCACAAGCTCCATGTTAGGAAAGAGGTACAAGTGATGCTAAGTTGTATTATTAAGTGTAAAAGAACAAATAATGCAGTCAAATATTTGTACATAAAAGATTCACACTGATCTAAGCTAGCTGTGTTTTTTTATGTTAATAAGTTCCAAGATGGCCTTATCTATAAATCCAGTAACAGTAAAATAACACCTCAGAGTAATACAAGGCGAAAGACAACTGTAACAATTAGATTACAGAGTTTTTGGCAGAGTTCAGGCCTGAAGCTGCCCACAGTCCTACGGCATAACCTCTCATGTTACTCATGTTTCCCCAGCTCAGCATGTCCCCTAAAAGCTGAAATCATATTGATACGGTGAGTCTATGGGCTGAGGGTACCCTGATGCAATGAGTCTATGGGCTGAGAGTACCCTGATGCAATGAGTCTATGGGCTGAGAGTACCCTGATGCAATGAGTCTATGGGCTGAGAGTACCCTGATATGGTGAGTCTATGGCCTGCGAGTATCCTGATGCAGTGAGTGTATGAGCTGAGAGTACCCTGATGCGGTGAGTGTTTGAGCTGAGAGTACCCTGATGCAGTGAGTGTATGAGCTGAGAGTACCCTGATGCGGTGAGTGTTTGAGCTGAGAGTACCCTGATGTGGTGAGTGTATGTGCTGAGAGGACCCTGATCCAATGAGTCTATGGCCTGAGAGTACCTGATGCAGTGAGTGTGTGGCCTGAGAGTACCCTGATCTAGCAAGTACCTGCCCAGTCAAGCATGTCCTCTATAGCCTGGGCCGCTCCTG
This sequence comes from Periophthalmus magnuspinnatus, assembly GCF_009829125.3. NCBI lineage: Eukaryota > Metazoa > Chordata > Actinopteri > Gobiiformes > Gobiidae > Periophthalmus > Periophthalmus magnuspinnatus. The sequence continues at coordinate 6,891,123 of NC_047126.1, read as the reverse complement.
GGACCAGCCGGCTCTGGTCCGTGTCCTCCAGGCGTAAAATGAAGGTGCCTCCGTACTTCTTGGCAAAGAGATAGTTGTACAGAGCGGTGCGCAGGCCTCCCAGGTGCAAAAACCCTGTCAAAGAGTTCACAGTCAGACGATGGAAGTGCCTCACAATTTTAGGAAAAAATATCAGGTTGCATCATATTTGTTTGTAGTAGTGCAGGACGGGTTTTGGTTAAGCCTTCTTTATTTGTGTCCTTAGGAGAAATTTGTCTTGGAAACAGTATATCAGAATCAGAGGACTTTTATTGCTATTGTCAGTGAACACAACTCACAAACTAGGAACGTTCTTCGGTGAAAAAGTGCAATATAAAACACTGAAAAATAATAATATACAAGTTCAAAAAAGATGCTTAAAAATAAACTAGTCTTAGAGGTAGAAATATACAAAAATGTACAGTTTTTTTGTTACATATTCTAAATGTTAAATTGCACCTTTAATTAGTTATTCTGTCCAACAGGTTTAGATGGCCCTAGTCTATGGGATCAGATCTGGTGTAACGTTACTTAGACCTGGTTTAGTTCTTCATCCTTGGTTTAGTTTGGGTTTGGAGTAGTTCATCTTGTCCTGCTTTGAGTATTTTATAATATGTTCAATCCAAACACTCCTAGGACTTGGCAACTCATGACAACCTCTTATAATTATCAGATATAGTTTTGCCTCCACCACTCACGCAGCTGTCATCAAACTCAGCTGTAATCCAGGGGGCACGTGCTCACCTGTGGGGCTTGGCGCGAAACGCACTCTGACCCCTGCACCCTCTTTGGCCTGTCCCAGACCCGTTGAGCACCCTTCCCCGGACCCAACCTGTCCCGGAACCGTGGAGCATCTCCGGAGAACGACCCTGCAGCCTCCACCCACAGCCAGGCGAACACAGACCCGCAGACAAAAGGTCATGTCCCCAAAACCGGCTGTGCTGCTGCGGGCAAACCGGGACATCATTCAGACATGCTAGTTAGCAAGCTGTCATTTTCTATGTCTATAACTGTCTTTTGACTATGCCAGCTGTGTTTTAAAGCTGTCAAAACTTTGTGCTTTCAGACAAAACGTGCCGTCATGAATTTTAAGTATCCTCCTAACGTCAACATCGGCGTGAAAGTCGCTACCAGATTTGCGTCAGTCTTGCCTCCACGGCGCCGCCATCTTGCGTATGGTAACTCCACATGGACAAAAGACATCAACTGACATGAGTTAATTACTGAAACGAAAATAAACAATTAACAGTGTACTCTCGAACAGCATATAATTATTGTAGACGAGTAGAAAATGAATTACAAGCTGATACAATGTAAGATAACTGAATTATAAATTTGGTATTACAGTCAACGGTTAACCAAATCAATACTGCCCTCTCATGGATGCACCTGCGCTATGTTTTTCTCATTTTATATATGATCTTATTATTTCATGTGGCATTATTCATTCATGTGTTATCAATAGCAATATTTGCTAAAAAAAAAAATAAAAAAATAATAAATTGAAATTGACCTATAGTACATATACATCATACAGAACAAATTACTGGAAATAAGAAGAACTGGTTGGACCTGATCTTTTTTGTAAGAGTCATTTACTTGGACCGCCCACATGCAGGTAGTGACAACATAATCCCATTGTCCTCTGCCTTTGTGAAGAATAACTTAAACATATTAGGTTATTGTTTAATGGGAATACAAGCTCTGACTTTGGATTACTTTGGTTTTCAATCAGAAGCAATTTCATCCCCCTTTTTTCTGTGTTTTGTCTCATATATTAACCTTTACATGTTTATATCCCCACAAATTCATTAATAACAAAACTTACAAATGCACTTCTTATGCACTTCTTCAAAGGCCATAATAGTGCAGTGTAAATTGTTGTTTGCGTTTCCTAGGCTGGTTCCCCTCACTGGAGGACTCTAGCAGCCCTCGTCTCTATTGGTCCCAGCAGAGGAGATCCTTCCCCCGGGACTGCTGTCACACCACGCCCGGAGACTGGAGTTAGACTGGAGGTAGGCTCATACTGCACCTGAAGCACAGTCACAAGCATTTAGCATATAGCACAACACACTGCACTGACGACAGGTAAGACGTTCACTTTAATACCACTGATCTTTACTGCAATAATAGCACAAATAGACTGGCAGTAACAGCTACCAGTAAGACAAATATGGGTAGATTTGTGGATAGATTTTTCTACTAACATATGTTTTGTGAATTTTTGTCAATGTAATATTTTTGCTGGTGAAAACTAGAGAAAACTAAACTACAAAAAATAATCAGTGATATCTAAAACTATGGGTTAAAATTCTTTCCGCTTCAGTCTTATGAGATGACTAAAACCTACTTTATGGCTTTTACTCTGCACTTTTCTCCTTGAATGTTAATTTTAAGATGATTATTTGTGATTATTTATGTTTTGATTTGTTGTACTGTGATTTAAATGTCTTTCTTATTCTGTAAAGCACTCTGAATTACCTTGTGTATGAATTGTGCTATACAAATAAACTTGCCTTGCCCTTAATTTTAAAGTTAAATTTAGACCTATCTGTCTGAATTTCCTTAAATGTATCAGTCAAGGAAATTTGATAACTGTAAATTGAGATCTAAAATCTAAAACGTTTTTTTCTCTCTCTTTTTTTTAAAATAACAAAATAATATAATGATTTTCAGGGGTCATTGTCACATTTTTGAATTTTAATTTAAACCTACCTCTCTGAATTTCCTCCAAAATGTATCACTCAAGGAAATTTGATAACTAGAAATTAAGCTCTAAAATCTAAAACTTTTTTTTGTCATTTCTTTTTAACTAATAAAATAGTATAATGATTTTCAGGGGTCATTTGTTGCGTTTTATCACCTGACCACTAGTCTTGAAACAACATTTAACATTTTAGTGGTTATAGTGAAAATTCAAAATGGCTGTTGACTTTTTAAGTACTTTTAAGTAACATTGCAAAGCTTAATGTTCTGCTTTAGATACAGAGGAAGGAGTAGTGTGATCAGGTTGTGCTATTGTGTGAGGATTCGCATTAGCTCCCACTGTTAGGATTTATACTGTGATTTTAGAGGGTCCTCCGAATACGCTGCTAGCCTGAATGTGTGTGTCTGCGTGTGTCTGCGTGTGTGTGCGTACAATTGTTTTTATAGTCTGTCTGTTACATGTTGTGGGTTTATAGTAAATCACACATCTTTTTTCTTCCCTCAACACTTGTTTTAGTTTTACCTGGATGTTATAGTATGCTTTTATTTAGACAGGGACAGTGCATGACATTACGTTGACCTTAAAAAAACAGGAAACATGTACGGTGCCAGGTTAAAGTATAAATACTAGTTTCCACCTGTCATCCCTGGACAGGCTGATGTTGAGTAAGAGTAACTGTTTTTGTAGGTGGATGAAAGACCTGTAAACATATGGTACATACATCAAATACAACACATCTCGCCCCTCATAATAATTGGATTTTAGCTTTACTTTTACAAGCTTTATTTAACATACTCAGGCTTCTTCTGGTGGTACTCAGATTCACTATTTCTCTATTTAATGCAGATCTATGCTCAGACACAGACACTTTCTCTCACCCACTACAGTAAGACACTTAGTGAGGGGCCACTGGATTTAACCAATCACAGTTAAGCGTGAACTTTCAGAAGAAGCAGATGACTTTATTTTACCGCTTAGAGATAATAAAAAATGCAAAGTCACAGGAATCTGGATGATTTTAAAATTGTCTGACATTTAAAAAACATTATAAAACATCCTTAATGAAATAAATGCTGGATAGATTAATTGCTTTGTCACTCAATTTTGCATTTAACAAAAGGCACTTGTAGTTAATAATTGAGATGCCAGGAATATGTTAGGTAAGTGTAGAATAATTATAGACAGCTGCAAACCCTTTAAAATAAACTACTTTTCACTTTTTGCACACAACAATAATCAGGTGTAATTTCCTTATATTCAAATGTTTTCTACTCTGTAAATATTAGGACTGTAGCTTATGCAGTTATGAGTTGAGAGTGCAGACAGAGCTTTCAGCCTGTCTCTGCTGCTTCTTATACAGAGCAGCACCAGGCCTATGTATGTACCATCCATTGTGAACTTTTCCCTGGCAAATACAGAGATATAGCCTACGCAAAGGTCCAAATATGAAGCAATAGGCACACATACTTGTCATTCCTGGATAAATACTGTTCATAGAAATGGCTTAGTGTGAGCTGTGTGTATATTACAGGTGTGTGGAACCAACAGAATGGACTGGTATAGTAAAAGTCAATCTCGGGGAAGAGTCTAATGTATCAGTGTGTATTATCTGCACATTTTATTAGACATATTCGGAGGCTAGCTTACTACTTATTTGAATTGAAAAGTGTACATTTGAAATAGTAGGACTTTTTCTTCAAAAATAAAAAATGAGTACTGTATTCAACTCATTTTTCCAGTACATTTAAAGCCATGCTCATACTTTATGATACAAGTACTAAACTAACTAATAGTTTCCCTTCCTCTGTTTTGAGTCTAAGCAGTTAGCTTAGCTTTAGACTGCTTAGCCAATTAAGTAGGGCTGAACGATTTGGGGAAAAAAAATCTAATTACGATTTTTCTGACAAGCTTTGCGATGTTTAAAGTTTACATTTTAAATGAAGAAGAACTGACAAAAAGACTGAAATCTGAACTGACAAACTAATACAAGAATCACATCTCACAACATGTTTGTACAGGAAACTAAACTACAGGATTAGCAGTTTTTATGTAAAATAAGACGGGTGATTTTGTAGTTTGAGGCAGGAATGAAGATAGTACTATTGTAGCCACCGCTGCCCTGGGGCACTCCTTAAATAATTGCAACCCTTGTGATTTGCTAATTGTTTCCATTCATACTGCAATTTAGATTCATTTGCGGTTAATCGTGCTGTCCTATCATTTAGTATCATCATCCATAGGGCAGAGACAGTGTCAGGGGCACCTTGGTGTGAGACCATCTACCACAACCATGTCACAGTCCGTTATCTTTACTATATCAGGACTATACTGCACACGCTTTATCACTGTGTCATGTGAGGGCATACAATCACAAGTCATGGACCCAACCCTAATGACTCTGTTAAATCCATCAGTGTGAATGAGTCAATATTAGCCATGTTTTTGATGGTTTCTTTGGTGGTGCAGGTGTTTACTGTGGTGTGTGTGCACAGTCATCCAAAGCAAACTCATTGTGTTGACTCTGACTGAGGAGTGTGTGTGGGGTAACATTAGACTGGGCCAGGGGAAAGTGAAGCAGTGCTAGTGTTTGTACAAAAGCTCCAGGGTATGTTATGGATCTGTCAGGAAGCTTCTATATTGTGCTTTCTTTCATTCATGTTTGAGAAAGTCTGTCTTTCTCTTGACCTTCACCTGAATCTGTGACGTGCCTTTGCCTTAAAGTGGAACTTAACACTAAATCCACTTTTTTCTACTACTAAACTGTGTATGTAGTGTTTTAATAGCATTATCTACTTAGTCATTTTTTGTCAACTTTAGTGAAAACTAGGTAAAATTGCACCTTTCTGGTAAAAAAGGACACAGGACTGCCCTGATTATGGTCAAGTGTTTCTGATAACAAACACCTACTTGCAGGGGCGGAGTTTGGAGTGTAGATACCCCCCTTCCCCCACTCTCTGCTTTAGTCCCCAGGTACTGTCCAGTTTATCAGCTCTGTTTGAAATGTGGTTATGGGTGTTTAGTAGGTGTAAGTGTTTAGTTCCACTTAAATATTTGAAAAGGAAAAATACTTTTACTTTACTATGTTTACTTACTTTAGCATGTGGAGCACAGTCAGCGGGCATGCAAAGAATAGTGTATGGTTTCTGTTGACATCTGCTGAAATGGGACACTAAATAAGTTTTGCTTGTGTTGTCAGCTGCTCGGAGTTTTCTCCCAGATTTGAGCTGAAGTGTACTCTTAGCCTTGAATCCAGACTGGTTCTCTCTCTATACTCTCTACATAAAGACTCTCAATCTGGTCACATGCTCCTCTGTATCTCAGGCCAAACTTTCGGTCAGGTTTGTTTATTTTAGTGAAAGACAGAGGAGCTCATTGGTCATCTATCATTTTAAAGAAACTCTAATTTCTAGGGCTGTAGTCCTTTAGCCGTTTAGTTGATTAATTGGTCGATGGATTTAATTGACCAAAACTTGTATTAGTCAACTTATCATTTTATTTAGATTATAAGGATATATGTGGGACAACAGTAGGAAGAAGATTTCTGGACAGGACTGAAAAACATCACACATTTCTGCAGAATCAATGGGTGAAGCACTAAATTGAATCTGAGGTGAGGGTTTTTTTAGGTGAGCTGTAGTCGACTAAAGTCCTTGTAAGTATTTATGTTATGTTTTCCCATGTACGCATATGGGAGGTTTTGGGGGTGTGGCACTGTCTTTGGCCTGAGCTGTCAGTTCACGCAAGAGTGTCTGTCATTTACTTCACTTGTTCAAAAATATGTTAATGGAATGTGAGTAAAAGTTATTACAAAAAAGAATGGATCAACAGTAAGCAGCCATTCTTGTTCTGTGAATGTGCCGTGTGTGTCCTTGATTGGCTTCTCTACCTGTCAATCTCCCATCTGAAAGGAGATAAAAACTTTAAAGGTCTTTAAAAAGTATTAGTGAAGCGTGTATTCTTGGCTTCTTTGTACTTCCCTGTGCTGCGTCCTGTTTTATATCATTTGACTCCTGTATTCTTTGATTGATTGATCGTGATTAATTTGGGCTATAATTTGTTCCTTGTGGCTGAACTTCTCAGGGTACTCCACACTGTACTCGTCCTCCCGCAGGTGTACAACATATGCTACGTCACCCATTGACTTCAAGGTGACACAGCATATTTAGAATAACAGAAAAGGTTGATATAATATATTGATTATCGGAGGTGGGTGGTACTCAATTACATTCACAATATGGACTTTCTGAAGAAACTGTGCTTTCCAAAGTAGTTTTCTGACACTACACTTTAACTTCTATTTGACTAATATTTAGTTCAATACTCTTACGCGAGTAAAGCTGATTGGTCTGTTTTTAAACAGACCAATCAGTGGAAGTATCAGTTTGTCTCGCCTTGTCCCATACTCTGTTACGCTTGTGTATGCTGTATGCTTTCTGCGAGTGTCTGTGAAAACCAGGGATTTTCTTAATTGCCCTTAATTCTGAATTTCCATAAAGGGGCATGTTTATTAACAATTTGCATAAAACTTTCTAATGTTGGACACAATGTATCATGCTTCCCTGAGGTTTATTACCAACTGTAGATCTATGACCCATCACTGTGACTTGTACTTAAGAGTAGAATGGCCCTCTCTGACCACTAGAAGGCAGGGGCATTGGTACACTTTTATTTACAAAGCCATACTTGGATTGCTGCCACCTTATATTTGTACTTTGATCACAAGGAAAAATAGTGGCTCTTACTCCTTGCGATCAAATGATCAGTTCCTTTTGCCCGCACAGAGCTGGGGAAGAAAGCCTTTGTTCACTCTGCACCTTTTACTTGGAACTTGCTGCAGAAAGACTGGAAACTGACTGAACTGTTGTCCTTAAATGTTTTCAAAACTAAACTCAAAGCCTTACAGACTGCCTTGATTATGTGCAACTGTTTTTCATGATTTATGCAATTTTAACATTGTTTGTTTGTATGTACTTGTTTTGAAATGTGCTGCCTCTTGGCCAGGACTCCCTTGAAAAAGGTTTTTAATCTCAATGGGACCTTCCTGGTTAAATAAAGGTTAAATAAAAAAAAAAGGTCTTATTTTATAGTGACAAACTTTTTACGTTTAGAGCTTTTAACCATGTTACAGTTGTTTCCTTCTCATTGGCCCTCTGAAGTTGTATTTAAAGTGACTCATGCATGTTTGAGTGATCTTTATTCTCCTGTATTCAAGATTTAATTGATTCAATCTATCTGCAGATTAAAGTGCAGTATTCTGTCATCTTTACAGGACTGTGATCCTGCTGCTCTTTTGAGTGAGGCTCATTTTTATGTTTAACAATAGTTCTTTAAAGTGTCCTGGCCCGCCCCAGTCTTGGCTCCTCGTGTGAATGTAAGCACTCACTGCTTTGTCTACGGCTGACTCGAGTAGGTGCAGAGTTTCTGCTGTTCTCAAAGCATTCTTTTCACTCATGCATCTATTGTTTGCCATCTGTGAAACACTGAACCAAAGGTCATTTATGCCTGTATGGAGCCACACCCTCATGCCGGTCAGTCTACACTCAGGGAGCCTGTGGACCATGGGACTAAAATAAGATGTGGATGATTAATCAAAGATGGTGTTGTATTGGTTTCAATGACCTGTGTTCAGATGGTGCATCATGACAAGTTTTTAAAATTCTTGCTCAGTGTTGCCCGCCATGTAATGACAGAAACATGCACTGCATGATCAGTTTTAAACAATCAGCGTGATGACAGCTGGAGCAGCGCTAGTGCAGGTATAGAGTGGGGTTAGGCTAAATCTTACAAAGCCAACTTAACTTTCGGTGCCATGAGGATTTGAAAATTCGAAAAAGTTGTGAAAATACTATAAATAAATAGTAGTGATGGAGGAACAAGTGATGGATGTGCCTGAGTTAGTGATGTGGAAGTGGGTGACTAAGGTAGTGATGGAAGTGACTAAGGTAGGTAGTGATGGAGGAGCACGTGGCTGGAGTTGGTGACTGAGGTAGTAATGGAAGTGATTCATGTAGTGAAGTAGGAGCAGATGACTGAGTTAGTGATGTAGGTGACTGAGGTAGTGATGGCGGAGCAGGTGACTGAGGTAGTGATGGAGGTGACTGAGGTAGTGATGGAGGTGACTGAGGTAGTGATGGAGGTGACTGAGGTAGTGATGGAGGAGGAGGTGACTGAGGTAGTGATGGAGGAGAAGGTGACTGAGGTAGTGATGAAGGTGACTGAGGTAGTGATGGAGGAGCGGGTGACCGAGGTAGAGATAGAGGAGCGGGTAACTGAGGTAGTGATGGAGGTGACTGAGGTAGTGATGGAGGTGACTGAGGTAGTGATGGAGGTGACTGAGGTAGTTATGGAGGTGACTGAGGTAGTGATGGAGGAGCAGGTGACTGAGGTAGTGATGCAGGTAACTGAGGTAGTGATGGAGGAGAAGGTGACTGAGGTAGTGATGGCGGAGCAGGTGACTGAGGTAGTGATGGCGGAGCAGGTGACTGAGGTAGTGATGGAGGTGACTGAGGTAGTGATGGAGGTGACTGAGGTAGTGATGGAGGTGACTGAGGTAGTGATGGAGGTGACTGAGGTAGTGATGGAGGTGACTGAGGTAGTGATGGAGGAGCGGGTGAGTGAGGTAGAGATAGAGGAGCGGGTAACTGTGATAGTGATGGAGGTGACTGAGGTAGTGATGGAGGAGCAGGTGACTGAGGTAGTGATGCAGGTGACTGAGGTAGTGATGCAGGTGACTGAGGTAGTGATGCAGGTGACTGAGGTAGTGATGGAGGTGACTGAGGTAGTGATGGAGGAGAAGGTGACTCAGATACTGATGCAGGTGACTGAGGTAGTGATGGCGGAGCAGGTGACTGAGGTAGTGATGGAGGTGACTGAGGTAGTGATGGAGGAGCAGGTGACTGAGGTAGTGATGCAGGTGACTGAGGTAGTGATGCAGGAGCGGGTAACTGAGGTAGTGATGGAGGTGACTGAGGTAGTGATGGAGGTGACTGAGGTAGTGATGGAGGTGACTGAGATAGTGATGCAGGAGCGGGTAACTGAGGTAGTGATGGAGGTGACTGAGGTAGTGATGGAGGTGACTGAGGTAGTGATGGAGGTGACTGAGGTAGTGATGCAGGTGACTGAGGTATTGATGCAGGTGACTGAGGTAGTGATGCAGGTGACTGAGGTAGTGATGGAGGAGCGGGTGACTGAGGTAGTGATGGAGGTGACTGAGGTAGTGATGGAGGTGACTGAGGTAGTGATGGAGGTGACTGAGGTAGTGATGGAGGAGCGGGTGACTGAGGTAGTGATGGAGGTGCGGGTGACTGAGGTAGTGATGGAGGTGACTGAGGTAGTGATGGAGGTGACTGAGGTAGTGATGGAGGTGACTGAGGTAGTCATGGAGGTGACTGAGGTAGTGATGGAGGTGACTGAGGTAGTGATGGAGGAGCGGGTGACTGAGGTAGTGATGCAGGTGACTGAGGTAGTGATGGAGGTGACTGAGGTAGTGATGCAGGAGCGGGTGACTGAGGTAGTGATGGAGGTGACTGAGGTAGTGATGGAGGTGACTGAGGTAGTGATGGAGGTGACTGAGGTAGTGATGGAGGAGCGGGTGACTGAGGCGACTTGGTTGTTTCATTCATAAAGTTAAGTCATTTGCATCTGTCCTTATTTTCACTGTACTTAAACTATCCCCCATACTCCAGGAATCACAGAATCCATTCTCTTAGCCATATAAACAGATATATCTTTATGGTTTGTAGCAAAATGGCCATCTCCACACATCTCATACCTAATGAAAGCCATTGTTAAACATTTGGTTTGAAACATGAAAGTAGATCTGTCCTCTACCTCCTGTTGGACCTGTCTGTTAGCGAAGGACACATTCTCTAACAGACAGATGACACCGGACATAGAATGAGTGATAACAGTGAACGGGAGGTTTTTATGTAACTAATGTGTCAAATGTTAGTTGTTAAATATGCCATGCAACTTTACCTGTTTTGCATTTACTCTATTACAGGTATCTTTATCGGATAAATAAATGACTTGCATTCTTACTCCCAGCAGATCTAACCTGTAACTTTGTTTGATGGCCTCACCTGCTGTGAAATAGTGGAAATAGTTTAATACCATACTGTGGACATGAGCAACTCCTAAACCTTGCACCAGAAAAACTGCATAGTGCAGCTTTAAGTTGGGGTTGATAGTGGAATATATAAGATGCTGCAAAGTCACATGGTGAATTACAGAACATGTACAAATGTACCTCTAAATGTTCTAAATTTAACATTTTACACCTGTGGTAGGCAACGTTGGGCTTGGGGGGCCAAATGTGGCCGCCCTGCAAATAACTCTGCTCCCTCTGGCTAAGTGTGAGCTGCACACAACGGGGATCAAAACCTGCTACTGAAAATATTAACAAAATTTTCCATTAACGGCTTAATGGCTTATAACTTCAACCCACCACCAAAAAACCTGCCCACCCAAGTTCTAATGTTTTTTCCTCATAATGATGCAACAATAAATAATTCTAAATGACTGTAAAATGTTCACAATACAGCATAGCTTGTCTGATCAGATTAGACTTGTGAGCTTAATGTTTGTGTTGGCTTGATGTTTTGTGATCTATGATAACAAGATGTGTCCCTCCACAGCTCTGGCCCATGAGAGCAGTCACATGACCCACCGTCACATGATGAGATCACATGGCCTGTTCCTTCTACTCTACGTCCTGCTGCTATGTTGGGGTACGACACACACACACACAAACGCGCGCGCACACACACACACACACACACACAAACGCACACACACATGCACACATACATATACACACCATAGTAATTTCATACATATTTTATGCACAAAAATATACCTGTGCATTGTCCAATTTTGGTAAGCTTACAAAATTAAATATTTGTGACGTAACAGCATTATAGACATCAATAGAGAAAAAACACCTTACTGCTAACTCGTATCTTAAAGGCACTGTACCTGATTTTTACTCTCTTAAAAATGGGAAAAAAATTGTCATTTTAAAAGATTTGCACTGGTCCAAAGTTATTTCTCACTTACCTTATGTAGTATCCTAATTAGTCCCTACAATGAGTTTATAAAGACTTTTCGCAGTGTCAGACCAGTGCAGACTTTTCCTGTGATCATATATCTGTACTGGGGCAGGACATATTGTGCTCAAATACAAAAACGGGTTCTGGCCCTTTAAGAATAATGTACGTAGCCTTGTGTCTCACTCATGTGACTGTATCTCTCCATCTCTCCACAGGGACTTCAGAATCTCTGAGGTAAGACTACTATTGTGACTGTAACAAAAGAAAAGCATAGTTAAACACAGTGTGCTCTGAGTGGTCTTCTCATCACCTGTTTTGTCTCTGTTTCTGAGCAGTCATGGATCCTGCCCGACTGGAGTAACCTGTGCACAGGTGAGCTGCCCATCACTGCTCCAGGGTGAGACATGACTGCAACCACAGGGAGCAAGCATTGTCATATTTTTCTTGACTAAAACAAAATCAAAAGAAAAAAATTAAATCATCATAATTTTGTCAATTTATGAAAACAAAACAAAAAAAGGAAGTCTCTACTTTACCTGTTTATTCAATTCCCAGAGCCTCAAATCAGACCAGACGTAAACGCTGCATCTCCAGCGTCCTTGTACTAATCACATCACCATCATCATTAAAATAAAATAAATATAATTTTCTGGTTAACTACATGTCTTATGGATTTGGTTGATTACATTATCATGACTAAATATAATTTAAGACTAAAGACTCTTAAAGTCTTAAAAAGATGCCTAATGGCATCTGCTACAGATGCCATTAGGCCTGTAGGCAACTAAAGACATTCTTGGTCGACTAAACATGTGCTGCTGAGCGAGTATTCGACTAAAAGGGCCATGGTAAAAATTTTCAAAGCTATTTGGCATCTCTATGTATCTGACCAAACTGTTGCGGTGGAAAAATTACAACTCTTGATGAAAAGGCAACCATTTGTGAACCCTGGTGACTCATGAAATACAAAAAAATGTATTTTTGTTAGAGCAGACATGGACAAGGCCCAGACCTCCCCTGGACACAGACTGGTGGCCTTCCACTGCCCCAAGTCTCTCTGAGTCTCTCTCCTAGAACATCTCTCCCCCTGGTTCCCTAGTCCCCTCCCGAGCATCTGAGCTCTGAATATTTATACCAGAAAGCTACCTACATACATTTCAGGGCAGAGTGACTTTTGTTTCACACCCATGAGATAATTAAATTTTACAGCTGAGGACAGATAAGACAACAAAAGCTTTTTTGGAGGAATCGAACAGAACGTTCACACATGTTAATGTCTAGCCTGGGTCTCTGCATTTGCACAAAGACGTATGAAAAGAATAATTTTTTAATTTTTTTAACATGAATATACTTAAATTTCCATCGCAATTCGCTCACAAAACTACTCCTGCACAAGTTTATCCAAAAACTACTATTTATGCAGAAAAAGATACCAGGAAACAATATAGCCAAACATGTGAATCATGAGTTTATTTCTACATATAAATACCAACAATACCAAATCTTTGGCTGACGTCTCCTTTCTGCTGTTGCCCCATATGAACCCTTATAATCTAAAGAAAATAATTAAACCACTAATACAAATTTTGGTAGACTGAGACATAAAACATGTTTAATGTCTCAGTCATGTTTTAGAAAACTTCAGCAAGATTCGTTCATGTCAAAATAGGTGAAGATATATTGATCATATCTAAAATTATAGCTTTTTACAGTTTAATGAAAATCTTAATATGATCTGTTTTTATAACCTGTTTGGAAAAGAAAAATAATTGTTCCATGCTAACAGGTGTGGTCTTTAGATGTTTTCTTTTGATGAACTTTTGCCAGCATTACTTAGCTGGGAGAGGCTCGGTGCCCTCTGACCCACAGGTGCTTCAGCATCCACAACAAGACCAGCTGCTTTTATACTAAACAAAATGTGAAGAGTCAAAGCATTAGATCTCAAGAGCTCTGGAGCAATGATACTTCAGCAGTGCTACTGATAGAGTATAGTTTTTTTTTTTTCAAATGTACACAATTTAAATATGTTATGGGTTATGATGTAGAAATGCAACGCTGTCGTATCATTAGTATCAAAACAAACTGTAAGGTACTGTACATGTGCAATTCTCAGCCCTAAACTAAGCTGTACTTTGTAGTATGGCTAATGCTTATCCTTACTGACATATCTGAAGTTTTTTTTACACCATAACCTAAGTTGCTGTTTACTTAAATAAAAACGTTCTGAGTGCTTTACATATTATTTGTTTACCACATAGCTGAAATGCTACCACTCCTACTCTGCCATAATGTTTTACTTGAGTGACACTTTAGTCACATTTGACAGGTTAGACTACTCATTTCACTAAAACATAGTCATTATATTTAAGATTTTCCAAAAAAGGTACTCCCAACTCAGTGCTACTTCCTGTATTTTGGTACTTTTCTTCTTAACTCTTCTTTCCACAAACGGACACTTACCTGAAGTAAAACAATGATAAATATTGACCACAGGTACTATTCCACCAAACCAAATCTGAATGATAAAAACATGAAAACCTGTCATATGCGCTTTAACTTCTACTTGATCTGCTGTTGCTGTTTCAGATGGACCCAGCGGAGCGCTTCCTTCAGTGTGTGGGGCTGCCCTCTACGGACACTGGGTCTGACCACCTCAACAGGCTGCACTCTATCATGGAGGCTCTCATGGACATCTACACCTTCATGGTACTCACACTCAAGTGACTCACTCTACAGGGGATTTTTATGGGCAGATGGTGTGGTCGTGGTGGTAGAATAGTTACTCGTATCAAGGGGTCCCATATTATTGGACAGATCATTTGGCCCCGTCCACTTTTGCTGTAAATGCAACTAAACTTCTCATTCTTTGTGGTGGCACTTCCGGTTAAGCAGGAATCCCATTCATTTCAGTCGAGAATTTGGTAAAGGTTTTGCTGCTAAAATCTGATATAAAGTAGGTTCATTTGTGCAAACCGTTCTATGTTCATGTGAGCAACAACACAACACTTCTCCAATTCTCTGGAGGCTTTAAAACACCTCTGTAGTCCCTATAAAACTTATTTGCTGTCAAGATCGGCAGCCTCATGCAAAATAATACAAACCAAATGACAATTGCGGCGCCCACAGCAACTTCCGGCATAAGATGAATATCGCCGGGTTTCAGATGACGTCACAACATTGTATATGCCTATAATATCTAATGAAGATGAGGACAGGAAAATGTCTATTGTTGTTAAGCAGAAGTTTGTTGTTCTAGCAAGATCAAGTTGTTTTTTTTATCATATCTCAATATGGATATATGCCTCCATCTGAATATGAAAATCATCCCTAGAATTGTCTGAAACAGTAGGCAGAGTATTAACCTGAAGATATGGGTTTACTATGTGTGTACTAATTTGCGTGTGAATGGGTGAATGGTCCCTTGGTGAAAGCTTTTCAAGTGCCCAACATGGATAGAAAAGGGCTATTGGAAACAAAACCATGAGGTCACATTCAATGTATGCAAGTCAGTAACGTTACAAATATTACAATAGAATATACAATGGAAAAATGAGAAGTCTTGATTCACTTTGATTTAAAATTGCTACCAGTCTTAACTCATTGATATTATTTCACAGATGTCTTTGTTGTTTAAATGTATGCTGTTTTTAAATCTAATATGTTTATATATTTAAATGTATATGGTTATCGTGCATGCATATGTTCATCATGCTGTTAAAACATCTATAATCCTGTTTAAAGAGCGGGTATTACATATGTATGGGGTATTAACTGCTAACACATACATATTTAGATCAACATGTTACCTTTTACTGCTTTGAAAATGAAATATTCACCAAAAACAATTAGGCCTGTCACGATAGACAATCCCACTGACACAATAATTCAAAACCAGATTTAAACCACAAAAGCTCTTATAAATCTACAATATTGTTCAACCTTCTACGACTTAAGTCGCATTGCAAAAAATAACCAAAATTTTTCCAGTAATACAGTACAAAGAAAAAGTACACACGTTCCTGCTCAGCTTGCTCTCTGTGCTAAGTTACTCCCCAGATTCAGGTTTAGTGTTCCTTCTTAGAAAGGAATGCTGCTGTGATGCCCTGTTCATTTCCTTGAAGGGTGCACATTTCACAATCTAGATACAGTGTTGTCATAATGTCAATACAGAGAGTATTGGTTTATCACTCTAGATTTACTGGTTTGAAAGACATATCCGAACTTAAGAGAAGGCTCAATGTCCAACCTTATCTTTATAAATATTGAAGCTCCCATATTGTGCTGTTTTAATGTTATAATTTTGTTTCCTCATCACAAACAAACCTGGAGTTGTGTTTTGTTTCATTCACTCATGTTTAACACACAAACCCTGCATATTTTAGTTCTTCTCTCAAACAAAAAACACTCCAAAGCTCAAAACGCTCTGTTCCACCTTGTGAGGCCATGTGGTAATACAGGAAGCTCCATATACCTTCACTAGAATCATTTAGTGTCAGTTTTGAAATTGCCAATCTCTATAGTACTAAAAGTAAAAGGTAGCTTGAAAACTACTACTATGTGACATCACAAGGTGGAACAGAGCATTTTGAGCTTTGGAAATGTAGACAGGTTAATAATAGGATTACTCAAACATGTAAATGAAACAAGACACAACTCCGGATATGTTTTTGAGGAAGTAACAGCATTCTAACATGTCTTAAACCTCACAACACCAACTCTGTGTGATCTAGGATGTATAACCATAAACTAACATTTGCAATTCAATCGTTAAACAGCAAATTCCATTATAAAATTGTGACTTGTCCTCCAGCTCTATTGACATTTTAGAAAGGTGTGACGTATGTGAGCCCAACCTATTCCATACCTAAATTCAAATCATCCATCAAAAACTGATATATGACCCTTTGTGAGTCTCTCCGGATATAGTTAATACAAAGGTTAGATTAAAAGGACCTTCAGAGATTTACAGGAAAATGGCAACCATTCTATTTGCTTGTTAACTGGTCTCAGTGGATTTAAGTAGGCTTGGCTTCTCTGCTGAACAAACAACATGTAATATATAACCTAGTGTGATTACATAAACGTACAGTTTCTTTTTAAATGGAAAATAAAAAGGCACTGTCCCAGATTTTATTGTCTTAAAAATGTAAAAAAAAACAAAAAAAAAAACAGAACCAGCTAATTTTAAAGAAGACCAATTGTGCTTGTATCTGGTCTATAGTTATAATCTATAACACCTGTGGTTAAATTTTGGCACATTTTACATCACAATATTTATCTAAAACTACTTAATAAAAGAAACAAGACTGCTAACTTCTGCATTAGAAAACTGTGGTGCCCAATGGGAGCTGATGTCACCATTTAAGTTATCATAACAAAGAGCTGTGTAGCTGTCGGCACCAGCAATGGATAGCTGCAGATCACACTAGCAAGTTGGGGCTTCTTTTCCCATTTGTGCCAAAATGACTACATGACGCTGCTGAATCCTACCCATATTATACCATTAAGAAAATAAGATTGGAGACTGAAGTAAGTGCAGAGCAGTGGGTGTGAACCGGTGCTGGTGATAAAGGGAGTTGATAGGCAAAATGGCCACTTGAAAATAAGCAATTAAAGATTTGGAAAGATTTGTGCATGTTTGAACAATAAGTCCATTTTGCAGTATAGGTCTGCTTTAAAAGGTTCAGAGTTATTCCTCAGTTTCTGTATGCATTTCGAGCATTCAATACGAGTTTTTAAATAAACCAGAGGTCTAAATTTTAAATGATCCACAACAGAAAAAAACACACACAGAAAATGCATTCACTTTTTGTGCCCTTTCTATTTAAACAAAACACAAACAATAAAGAACAAGAATATGTCAATACAGTATCTCCTTGTTGAAAAATGTCATATGGAGCTGAACAGTGACCACCCGCTCTGGAAGTCAATTTTCTATTCAATGACTTTTCAAAAAATGTAAATATGAGGAGTTCAAAAGCATTGCGGAGGCTAACCAGCTACATAGCGATTGACCTGTTATGAAATTGAATATGGAATTATTTTGTTTTTATTGTAGTCTCATTTTGAACAGTTTTTGGTTGCCATTTGAAGATTTTTAATCAAGCCCCCCTGGTGTTGCCCCTGGTTAGCTGTCTTTGGAGATGAAGGAAAAAACATCTCTTCTTTGACAACCAAAACGACTAAAAGAAAAGGCAAAGATGTCACCCATCGACGTGACAGGGGTGCACTTTGAACTGTTTGAACCCAAGGACCCTCAGAGCCATAGCAGTTAGCGTTACCATGATGGCAAAATTCTAACATACGAATCACACACTTCCTAATTCTCAGACAATTCACAAAAAATATCCAAACTTATGATCCACAAATGTTATACCATATCATTATTTATTTCTGGTCTGTCCTCCAGCTCCAGCTCACTTTTAAACAACTTTAGGGATTTTAAAATGTCGTGACGTCACATGAACACAGCCCATTGTCTCCCCAGCGCACCAGTGTGAGGGGAGTGCCCGTGCTGAGCCTGCAGGGGGAGCTGGAGATGAGCCTGATGCATGAGCCTCTGCAGAATGAGGCGTTGGTGAACATGTGGCTGGAGGTGAAGATGAAACCTCTGCTCCAGTCTGTGTCCAAGCAGCTGCTGTCCTGTCTGAGCACCAAGAACTTCAGCTGCTCCACCTACCAACTCATGTAAGCACACACACCTCCTCATTCATGTAAACACACACACTCACACCAAGTCCACTATATCCAAACAACTGCCATCTTGCCAGAGCTCCAAGAACTTTAGCTGCTCCACCTACCAACTCATGCAAGCACTCACACTCACACAAAGTCATGTACGAATACTAGCACCTACCAACACACGCATATGTTGAGTTTCCATTCTTCTTGGTGAGATTAACCCTAACCAATTTAAAGGAAGCAGTTCCCCATGATGTGAGTGTGTGTACAGATTTCAGTCCCCACAATTTTATAAATACCTAAACTAAATTAGCCCATATCTTCACATTAAACCATGTTGTTGATATTGAAACAGCTTAATAAACAGTTTTGATTTACCTTTTAGTCCCCACAAAGCAAAATGTCCCTTTGAACTAACAGTAATATTGCCATAGAGACAAGTCAGTAGTGGACCAAAGTTACTCAGCGCACCTTTTGTCTGAATTTCTGTAACAAATTTTGGAAATCTTGAGATATTTCTTGTGTTTCTCTTATTTATTGTTGTCTTACGTCTTTTTATTGAAGCCAGTACGTGGTAATAACTCTTTTAAATCTGTGTTGTCCAGGGTGCAGGAGATGAGTGAGTACTTCTCCGACATGGACCCAATGCGACAGAGGTGGATCTATGACTTCTTCCTGTACCCCTTCCTCTCCCGGGACGGCGTGGCAGGTGCGGCCCTGTCATACGTTTAAATAAGTGCTGTTTGAATGACATCTGCTGACATGCATGTGATGATTTCAGGCTGTGTGGAGCCGCAGCAGAACAGCATAGACTGGCTCATGAAGAACTTTGGTGCGTTTAAGGCCATGGCCCGAATAAAGGACTTCTCCACACTCAACATGTACTTCAGTGGAGTAAGTGTGTTAGATTCTCCAATGTCCTGAAAGTCCACACCTTAATGAGATTATTTAAAATTTGATAGATACTGGGCAGTGACTGGAGAGTGAGGGGAAGGAGGAGCAGGGTCTGGAGGACGAAAGGGGAGAGTGAGAGAGGAGGGGCGCGGTGTAGACAACTAAAGAGAAGAATGATGGGAGTGTCCAGAGAACGAAGAGAATGAAGGGGTGTCTGGGGGACTAAAGGGGACAGTGAGGTGGAAGAAGGATCTGGAGGAGTAAAGGAGAGAGTGAGAGGGACGGGGTCTGAAGACGGCAGTGTGAGAGGGAGGCAGAGTGGGGTCTGGAGAAACAAAGGGGAGAGGAACAGACAGACATATGCAAGTAAATAAAATGTTATGTTTTAGCACCTGGTTTTCAGTTTTATAGTCTGTGGACCTACTTCTCAGCAGTAGAGACTGCATAGTGAAGGCACTTTAAGCTTGACTTGACATAATCCTTATGTTTTTATATGATATCAAAATGACCAGATGTTTAAAAGATCTCAGGTTTTTTTTTTAGCAGAATATGTCCCTCTAAGCACAATTGATAGTGTTTTAAACCTGATGAATTATATCACATGACTCTTTGCTGCTGCACATTAGTTGGAGGTTCTGGATCTCCTGACCCCAGAGCAGAAGGCTGAGCTCCTGCTCAGTCCGGGGGTGGCTGGTCTGGACAACGGGACCCTGCACCTGGTGTTCAACAGCATGATGGGACATCCACATCCCACTCCCGGGATCGGCCACAACAGGACCTCTGCTGAGTACAGCTATTCCACAGTGGGACCCTACCAGACAACCACAGCCCAGCCCTCTATCAACCAGGTAATGTTTACTTTTGTGTGTGAGCTAGTGCTTCTCACAGTCCTCATTTAGAGTACGCCACAAGTCTTCAGAGCAAAAGTAAATAAAACATATTTTAAAAGCAGCCTTCAGATGCAGTGAAACATAAGTACTTAATATAGTGATTTACTGGGATAACAGTGAATGAACTGTTCAATTTAACAGTAATTATGTGTTGTAAATGTGTACCTGTCTGCGTTTGGGAGGTAGAGATCAATTATACATTCCTCTTAATGTTCTTTGGTTGAAATTGGCTTCTTGCTTGTCTGGAGGTAGAGGTAAAGCAGCAGGAAGGGTCAATATTGCCAAAAATGAAAATATAAATTTATAATTTACTTTCTCTGATGACAATAATCAGATTATATATTGAAATAAAAATGTGCTAAAACATGCCTGTACCTGTCTTATAGTGAATAATCAGGGTGCAAAAATATCACCTCTAGCACCTAAATATGACTTTTTCATTATTGAGCCTTTTTTAGCTTTTTAGCAGTTTTGTAATGTAAACCATGCGGGGTTTTTTTATTTTATTTTTTTTTATCTGATTTCCAGGTGGTGAAAGGTTTCATGCAAGCATTCAAGCCCATCAGCAACTTTGTCCATGAGTTTGTGTCCTTCACCAATCAGGTCTCTACACGGCACATTCTCACACATCCTCACAACTCTATGGTTCAGACTAAACTCCCAAACCTCTACTGCTCCTCCAGAGGGACATATCACAGATCCGGAGCACCTCTCTGGCTCAGTTCCTGTTAAACTTCACGCTGTCAGAGGTAGCCACCATGTACAAGGACCCCACTCCAGAGACTGCTCCAGACTTCAACCTGACCAGTGTGGATGACTGGTACCTGCAGGTGGTGGTGCCAGTGCTGCGCAGGTTCCTCCCCAAAGAGGTCCTCACGCAGACCAATGTGTCCGTGGCCTTTTACTCCCTCTTGTAAGTTAAGGAGTGCTATTATCAAGGTTTTTGAATCTGGTTTAGTTGTGATAGAACTGTATGGCATTTGATCCTTCCTGTTTGTGTGCAGTTACCTGGAGCATGGCATGAATGAAACTGCCTCAGAGCTGGAGGACGTGTGCAGCCTCGTCTTGGACCAGGGCCAGTGTGGGGTGAGTCTCTGCCCTCTGCTCTCACATGGATCACATGTACTGAATTAAACTGTATCACTATTGTAAATGCCATTATAAATGTATGTGTATGTGTTCAGATGACAGACGTGGTGCAGGATGTGGCCTGGGTGCTGCATTGTGCCGCTCAGACAGATTTCACTATGACTGAGCAGAACGTCCTGGGGCTGATGGTTGGACTGGCCCAAAGGTTCTCGTCGCTGTTGAAGGCATTCTCCTCTGTGGTGAGACCACCCCCATTAGACACACCATTACACACAGGATACGCCGGGGCCCTGTGCTACAGCTGACTGTCCTTATCCAGGACAAGTGCCTTTACCCAGAGTGGCAAACCCACACATGAGCTCTGTCTCTGGATAAGCAGTAGTTCTGCCGTCTGAGTAAAGCCCAGATTCTCTGTGGAGCTGTGAAACTCTTGACAAATGTTAGCATGAACAGCATCTGTGGCACTTGCTGCACATGCAAATGTATGTTCAAATATTTACTACATTCTGATCAAGCAATGAGTATTTCATCATGGCCTCAGTTGCTTAAACGTGTAAATGTTTAAAATAATATATATTTCCAACCTCTATTAAACAATAAATGCAAATGGATTCTACTCAAGTGTTTAGTTTGATGACTTTTCCAGAGTCACACAGAATATCTCTATGTTGTCTTGTCTTTTTCACATTCAGTTCAAATGCACCTATTCTCTTCTCACATGTAAGACATTCTAACCTTGACACAAAGATGCACACACATCAGACTTTTGCCTAAAATCAGATCATCATAGCTTAAACATGCCACCCCCTTTCCCTGTGTGTGTGAGCAGGACTTCAGTGTCATGTCTAAAGACATCAGGCAGATCTTCAGTGGCACCACCTCTCCAGCTCTAATCCAGAAACATCTGTCTGACCCAGCCTTCATCCAGACCTGGTTCAGGGTCAAACTGCTGCCCTTCCTGCCGGACGTGCCTCCGGAGCTGCTGTCCTGCCTGAGCCGAAAGAACTTCTCCTGCCCTGTCTACCACACCATGTGAGCCCTGACACTGCTCTATACACTATGTAGAAACATGAGCAGGCCTGAGGATGGAAAGGGTCTCAGGGACAATTATCAACTATTAAATTTACATTCCAAAATGATCTGCTGTTTGATCAAGATTTTGTAATAACTACACATTAATTATCCTTAAGCCTGAACAAACACTTAATTCATAATGAATCAGTGGTTAATTCTGATATCCTAACTCATTCTTAAAGAGGGGTATTCAGCAAAATCGACTTTAGCTTTCTACCATGCTATAGCACTGTTCCCCCATCAAAAAATGCCTGAGGAGGTTTTAGATGTCATCCATGCATGTTTGAGTAATCTAGTGATCTCTCCTGGGCCCTATTCAAACCTTCCTTATGGTTAGCTGTACGGTTCTGTCCAATCTTCAGCCCTCAAGCCTTCAGCCCTGTGCACTACAACTGGACAATCCTGATGTGATGTGCACTAGTTTCATTAGTAGGATGCAGCTGATTGTGCTGTGATAGTGCTCTGAAGAGGGAGTGAATTTAGAGCAGAGACCAGAGGGAGGGGGGACTCAGAGCCTCATAAACAAAAGTGAGACTTATCAAACATGTTGATACGTCAATATTTAACATGTTGGCAATACCCCATAGAAGTGTAATTCCCCCTTAATAAACTGTTTTTCATTATGTTATTGGACCTTTGTTCCTGCTTTATTAAGCCTAATTAAGGTGTAATTATTTAAAAAGTGGTACCAGATTTATTATCGCTAGTCCAAGAATAACAAACTGTAACTGAGATATTAAAACAAATAGAGAAAATAATACAATTGATAAATATTGTAGGTTTAAAATGTCCATTATTAAAAATATAAACATCAGTCAGAATCCAGCTGCTGATAACTGCCATTGTGTGACAAATGAGTTAAAAGTGTTATTTCTTGTAAATGTTGTAAATTTAAACAATCATGTACAGTTGTAGAATCGGGAAACAAAAGATCTAACTCTGTGTTTTGTGGGTTGCAGTGTGCGTGACCTCAGTGAGCACATGGTGAGGATGGAGGGCAGTCCTGAGGACAGTCAGAGCATCTACGATAACTTCATCCACTCGTTCCTCCTGCTCCACAACTCCTCCGGTACAAACCTGCCCAAACCTTTAGGAGCTTGTAACCATGTTTAATATAGGCTCTTTCTTTATCATTTGTAGCTATGTTTTAACTAGTGGATTAAATGGTACAGTAAAATCATGTAAGGGAAGAAACAGGATTCAGATCACAGTGCACATTTTCAATACGTTCAGGAGGATTAACATGTGTGAGACTGAAATCTGAAGTGAGTGAGGAATCTCTTCACTGTGGAACTGCAGCATGTGAACAGCAGGAGTAGGAATCAGATCATTAATATAATAACTCTAATTTATTTGATCATTTCAAAGGAACAGTAAATGTTGTCTCATTCTCAGTATATGGACAGGCCTTGTGTGAAAGCTCACAGCCTCCAGGATTCACTCACTGAGCTGCAGAGGCCTATTTAAAAATGGTTTACTGGGATTATCTTGCATTATTTAAATCTTATTTAGTGTTAGTTATATATAAACAATTGGAAAATGCTAAGACAAGGTGAATACAGTAGCAATACATCACACTTCAAACAGGGCCTATTGTGACAGACCCATATTGCTCTGTTTCTTCCCACACACTCTCTGTCTAAACTGCTTACCCAATATGTAGGAGTGTTTTGGGTTATAATGCAGGTATGTGCATGTCTTGTTTTCAGATGCTCGTTGTATGTCCAACAGCAGCGTTCTGTGGCTCCAGCAGAACTTTGGCTCCTTCTCTCGCTTTGCTTCCATCACAGACTTCTACCAGCTCAACCCGCTCTTCTCTGGGGTACGCAGCTCACACAATGGTTGTACTAGGCCTCAACTATTTAGTCTTTCCGCTACTGCTTTTAAAATTTTTCAGAATTATTAAAATATATGAAATTAAAGTAAAAGTACTGCTGTGAAATCTGTACTTAAGTAAAAGTACAAAAAAACTAAACTGTGCAAATTGTGTAAAGTGCAAATAGCTTTTTATTTACAGTGCCATAAAGAAACAGATCAATGAAACTGTGTAAATCTTAATCAGGTTGTTTTAAACTGCGGCCTGTATTATCTGCGTATTCCCTGAACTCTGGCCAATCAGAGCAGGTGATGTAGTGTTGTAATATAAGTGAATATGCGTATAAAGAGCAGATACAGATACAGCTATGAAGTGGGACTATTTTGACTTGTGCAGTACTCAGTTACCATTATAACTGTAAGTAGTTACTGTTACATGGTTAGATTTATGCACAATATAATATAATATAGTACAGGTTTAAAAAGCTACTCAAAAAAGTACAATTACCCCCAAAAATATATTAAATCACACCATCATGAGTATTTATAATGACTTTCCACCTCTAAACATAAGACATTTTAGTTCTCAAGGAGGACATTATATTACCTAAAAAAAGGTCTGTTTTATGATTAGTTTGGCCTGTGCACCCTGTGATGTTGTGTATCTGTGTCCAGGTGGAGGCGCTGTCCGTCTTGAGCCCTGTGCAGACGGCCCAGCTGCTGCTCCTGCCTCTGCCCTCTCCTCCAGACAAAGCCCAGGTGGTGGAGCAGGTCTTTGACTTCCTCCTCTCTGCCCCACACGCACACTTCAGGGAGGTGCTGAAGGCTGTGATTGCACTGGCCCCACAGGTAAGAAACACTGGTGCTTTTAACCACAGAAGTCAAGGCTTAACCAACTATAACTTGTTTTCATACATATAGATGGGTTTGTGTGTGAGGAATTGGGACTAGAGAAACAAACCCTCCCTAAATATTTGTATAAATGTTCTGAAGTATTGGCTCACCAGTATGTCTTTTTCAGGTCAACGTGTCATGTTCTCTCTACACACAAATGTGAGTTCTAAACCTGAAGTGTCATCATTGCCAACACTAGTATTAATACTATTGTACTATTATACTATTATAACGTGTACAGTATATTGGTAACGTGCTGTTTCTCATGTGCAGTTTTGTGCGTCTGTATGCCTCCATTCCCTCTGTGTTCCCGGCTCTGGAGCCTGCGGTCTGGGCTTCTATAGAAGACCTCATTGACATCGCACCACAAGGTTTGTAACATATGATGTTTACATGCTCTCAGAGAAAGTAGGATACTCATGGCCCTGTATACATGTGCAATCGGAGTATTCTGGAAATTTAGACTATGGGACAGATATAGCAAGGAGCTAAACATGTCAGCTTGTTTTTGTTTGGTTTTTGCTTTGATTTGGTTGTTTCTAACAAAAAAGGGAAAAGATATACAGGCAAGCGCTGCCACAGCTATAGTAAAAGACTTTATTAATAGTTGAAAAATACAGCAGAGTCACACAGCATCAGTTTAGTTCAACAGCAACAGAGATAGACGCAGACGTTAGCCTGGTGTTAAAGTGTGGTTGTATTAAACAGTAGACTGCTTTATTTTGTTTATAGGTAGAAAATATTATTACTTCTGGTAGAAGTTTGAGTCATTTTGGGAAGGTTCCTACTCCTACCGTATCTGTTACTTCAGTTCACACATGCCCAGTACGATCGGTTTTGAGAAATCAGGATACTGCACACATACATGGCACAGTAGGGGCAGGGGGCAGGGCAAGTTTATTTGTATAGCACAATTCGTACACAAGGTAATTCAAAGTGTTTTACAGAATAAGAAAGACATTAAAATCACACAAATCAAAACATAAATAATCAAAAATAATCATCATAAAATCACCATTAAAAGAGAAGAGTGCAGAATAAAAACCTTTCAGTGGTATGCACAGCTAAACAGAACCGTTTTGAGCCTGGATTTAAACATTGTCAACGTAGAGGCCTGTCTCACATCTTCAGGAAGACTGTTCCAGGTTTTAGCTGCATAAAACTTAAACACTGATTCCCCATGTTTAGTCCTGACTCTGGGCACCAGCAGGAGGCCGGTCCTTGAAGTCTTCAGACTGCGAGATGGTTCATATGGCACTAACATGTCGGAGATATACTTTGGACCTAGACCATGGAGAGACATACACACAAGCAGAGCTGCTTTAAAGTCTATTCTTTGAGCTACAGGAAGCTAGTGCAGAGACCTGAGCACAGGACTTATGTGCTCGTACTTCCTGGTTCTAGTCAGGACCCGAGCAGCAGCGTTCTGGATGTACTGCAGCTGTGTTAAGGCTCGTTTGGAGAGGCCAGTGAGCAGGCCGTTACAGTAGTCTAACCTACTCGAGACAAATGCATGGATAAGTCTCTCTAAGTCTGGATTTGACAGTATACCTTTGATTTTTGCAATGTTTTTTAGGTGGTAAAAAGCTGCAGATGTTATTGATTTGATGTGGCTGTTAAAGTTCAAGTCTGAGTCAATTGTTACCACTGGATTTCTAGCCTGATTTGAAGGTTTTAGAGAGAGAGACTGGAGGTGACTGCTGACACTTTCTCTATGTTTCTGTGGGCCAAAGATGATGATTTCAGTCTTGTCTGAGTTTAGCGGAAGAAAGTTGTTTTGCATCCACACACAGATCTGTTGGATGCAGTGGCAGAGTGAATCCACTGGTCCATATTCACTTGCTGCCAGTGAAACATAGATCTGAGTGTCATCTGCATAGTTGTGGTAAGACACATTATTGCTGCGTATTAACTGGCCTAACGGCAGCATGTAGAGATTGAACAGCAGGGGTCCCAGGATTGAAACCTGGAGCACCCCACAGGTCGGGGACATTTTATCTGATATACATTTTCCAATTTCAACAAAGTACTCCCTGTTTTCTAAATAGGGCTTGAACCAGTTTAGTGCCATACCAGAGATGCCCACCCAGTCCTCTAGTCTTTGTAAGAGGATCCCATGATCCACAGTGTCAAAGGCAGCACTCAGATCTAACAGGATCAAGACTGAGACTTTGCCTGCATCAGTGTTCAGGCGGATGTCATTTGTCACCTTGATAAGAGCAGTCTCAGTGCTGTGGTGGGGTCTAAAACCTGAGGGGAAGACATCAAAGGAGTTGTTCATTTCGAGGAAGTTAATAAGCAGTTTTCAAGGACTTTGCCTAAAACCGGCAGATTTGAGATCGGTCGATAATTGTTCAATATTGTGGCATCAAGACTGCTCATCTTTAGGAGAGGCTTGATAACCGCAGTTTTCAAAGCGCTTGGGAATGTTCCAGATTGAAGTAACATATTAACTACCGGTATGTGAGTGGTGATGGCAAACTGTTGAGCACAGACTTTAGAAATTTAGTGGGTAACACATCGAGGCAGCATGTAGATGAACTCAGAGCTGGTTCACTTTGCACCTGTAACTGACAAAACTGTCCAAGAGATTGTCAGCAGTCTAAGTGTCTAGGTGGGGGCAGGGTTGTTATTTGCGTTGTGGAATTTATGGCATTTTTAATGCCTTTAAACCTTGTCATTAAAGAACACTGCAAACTCATTGCACTTAGATGTGGAAATTGGTTCTAATGGCAGTGGAGCTGGGGGGTTTGTTAATCTGTTTACCGTGGCAAACAGGACACGAGAGTTGTTACTACAACTTCCAATAATGTCAGAAAAATACCTTTGCCTTGTTCTACATAAACTGTGGTTGTACATGTGCATCTTTTCTCTGTAAATCTCATAATGAACCTGGAGCTTTGACTTGCGCCATTCCCGCTCGGACCTCCGGCACTCTCTTTTCTGTGCCCTGACCGAGTCATCATTCCTCCATGGCGCTTTCTGCTTATCTTTAACCATTTTAACCTTCATCGGGGCAATGGTGTCCAGAACATTCAAAACACTCGAAGTTACAGAGTTCAATAAATCATCAACATTAGAACATGAGGCATTTTCAAAGTGTATCATTTCCATGAACAGTGCACCTGTTTTATCACTTATGTGTCTCCTTTGAACAACTGCAGGACATTGGATACTGGATACTATGAGAATATCCCAGTGAGAGTATCCTGGTTTCTTATAAACGTAATACTTGCTTATCCAGTATACTGTGTTTACATGAATACACACAAAACCAGGATACTCTAAAAACCCGATCATAACTGGGATACTCTTACGCATGTAAACACACATGTAAACATGCATGTAAACACATTCATTGTGAAAGTGCAGGAAATCCTCTGTATAACTAACTCCTTCTTATTCCACTGTCTTTAATTCTCTGACAGAATGCGTACCAGAAAACATCACGGTACGTTTTCATCCATCTGTATTACTAATATAACCACATACAGATCAGTGGGTCATTTGTTTGACTGTTGTCTGTATTTTTCCCCACAGTGTCCAGTCACACCATTCAACGGTAAGTCTGGGTCAAAACTTCAACTCTGAGCATTGTGTTTGAACAAGCCCAGTATGTATGGGAACTGGAGAAGCAGAAAATATGTTCACATTGTAGAATTTGATGATGTTAGTTGGATCTGGAGAAAAAGACCTATAAAACTGTGGGAGATTAAAAAGAAATCACCAGATCATTTAGATCATATCTAAACCATATCTGTTCATCTGACGACAATCAAATCTTTGGTGTATAATGTCACCACATTCTGAAGCTACTGTTTATTTATACTGACAGAAAAGATGTTGAACTTTAAGCCAATTTTTGTTGGTAGTTTGATCCAGTAATTCGGGAGATAAATCATAAACCAGGTCAACAAATCTGCAATCTGACAGTTAAACAGCGAATTCCACCATAGAATTCTAGAAACTATTGATACTTTTCTGGGGTGTTCTTCATGTAGGTTTATGGCAGAATGTTCAGCAGTCACCAATGCTCACTTTAGCAAACACAGCTGAGCGTTCATGGTCCTGTTTAGATGTTTGATCTTCATCATAAAAGGAGAGGGACTGTACTGTAGGATAATGTTAGCTGGCTTTCACCTGTTGTAGTTCCAGCTAAGTCAGTTGTTTATGTTCAGATTGATGATTGATTATTGATAACATCAGCTGCAAAGTATAAATAGGGATATTACAGTGTTGTGATCTCCCGTGAACAATAACTTAATAGTACAATACAAATACATTAGCAAAAATCGAATACAGACCTGAATAAGTGCAGTAAAATGTTGGACTGTTGCAGGTACGGACGTGTGTGGACACCTGAGTGTGTAAGTCCAGCCTGTCTAAATTACATATATGCTGATGTGTGTGTACAAAAACCCTAAGCACCTGTGTTGTCCTCCACAGCCCTCAGTGGTCCTGGTCCTTCTCCAATATCTCTGTGGACTCTGTGTGTGACTTCCCTCTGGAGCAGTACGCCTGTGCACAGGTCAGCACCGCTCTGTCACCCACACTCACTGACCTGCCTGGGATTTACTCTGTATTTTGGCTACACTTCAATATAGAGTCATCAAAAGTATCGGAAATAAGATGCTAATTGATACTGAAACCAGTATTGAAACACATTCACAGATTCCCGAGTAGGTTTAGAATGATCTTGAGCTGTATCAGAACAAGTATAAGACACATAGACTCGTATACGCCCATGGACCACTATGGAACCTACCTGGACGACTGAGGATTACACAAATATAAGACCACATAAGAATATAAAGGAAGTGCTACCATTTAATGTTGAAAATCACATTCTATTCTTCAGTGTTTTTTATTATCATGGTATCAGAATCAATATTAAATAATGTCTATTCCTTAGTATTGAAATCAAATTTGAAATGTTTGCATCGTTACATTACACTACTTCAATTTAGGTAGAGAGGTTGCATCTGTGAATTCTACAAAAGTGTCCAGATTACTACCTTTGATACCTTTTCTACCTTGGACAAAAGCGGGATTACACAGACTTGTTACACTTCAGTATGTCATTTTCAGATCTTAATATTTTTTTGTCATATCTGCTGCTGATGTCCAACCAACATTTTAGTGAAACTTGTAGTCTAACCTGCCATTTGCACATTGAGGTCAAAATCATCCAAAAGAAACAATGCTCTAATGTTCATGTTTTAACTAAAGGAACATTATGTTTTAACTCAAAAACTTGTTTCATTAAAGCCCGTTCTAAATGTATAGTTATGTCTTTTTGTATATATTGAAGTTGCAGGGGAGTAGACAGGATTGGACAAAGGGGTCTGTTGTCCCGGGTCCAAGGGTTTTAGCAGCCCAAAATTGGACCGTCATCCTATTAATTTAGATTAGAGAGGGGCCCATGTGAGACTTCTTGCCCCAGGCCTTGAAATTTCTGTCTACAGGAATATGAAGTTATACACAAATCTTGATAATCCTACAGATCTGTAATGCATGTCTCTGCTTGTCTCCCTTCGCAGCTTGAGAACTTCACGGCAGCTCACCTGGCCTCCCTGCTGTCCTGTGACCTGGGCAGCAACAGCAGTCACTCCACGTTGCTATGGAAGCTGCTGCTAACCAAGCTCTCCCCCATCTTAGAGCCCGCCCTGGACCTGCTGGCTGCAAAGGTCAGGAGTGTGTGTGCGTGTTTGTGTATACTTGTAATTACTTGATGTAACGTGATCATCCTTTATTTACTCTTTATCCAGTCACCTGTCCTTGCATCTCAGCTTACATACCTGGCTATACTTATATGACGCAAAAGTGACTCGTGAGCTTTTAGCCATGGTAGAATGCCAACAAAAAACATATCTAGAGTTGTGTTTTGTTTCATTCACTGATGTTTGCGTAACATTAGGTTGTCTATGTCCATCCCCAGAGCTCAAAATGTTCTGTTCCACCTTATGATGTCATGTAGTGGTAGTTTTAAGGTTAACAGCAATTTTTTTAACCTCAATTGAACTGCTTAATTTTTTACATTATACTAGAATAACAAGTTGTTGCTTGGATTTTTGATTTATATTTTGTTCAGATGAGATAGAAAAGTAGAAAGTCTCTAAAATAATAGTCCAATATCTGCTGGTGCACCGAGGAGTGAAGCAGTTTCGATGAGGCTAAAACAATACCAAATCAAGATCTGAAATGTTCAAAATGAAAGCGTATGGGTTAAAACAGAGTGGAGCACTTTCTGTATTACCACTTAATGACATCACAAGAAGGAAAAGAGCGTCATCAGCTTAAAAACACAGCCTAAATATGCAGGGTTTGTGTGTTAAACATGTGAATAAACCAAAACTCTAAACTCTATGTGTGTTTGTGATGAGGAAACAACATTATAACATACTAATAGTGCAATATAAGCCCTAAAGGTAAAAAAAGGAGCTGACCAATTTAAGCTATATCTCTCTGAACCTCAAAGGGCTCATGTCAACATCATAATTTAATATTTTGTGCCTTTTGTGCATCCTTGTAAACCATAATATGAATCTAAAACAGCTTTATAGCAAAACAGGTACACTGAGTTCCTGTTCAATGCTGCAGAACTGAGAATTCCCATCTCTTCATCGTGGCATTTCAACACAGGATTACTCTGATATGCATGAATCCATCAAAATACAACTTTGGGCAAACTAATGTTTGGGGAACACCATTAACAAGGTTTAAAAAAAACATAAAACTTGATGTTACAAAATATGTCCCCTTTAATAACGCTATAGCTGAATTAGCTACAGTGCACATGGTGTTTTAATAGTGTTGCCTACTGTTCCTAGTCCTTTTCTGACAGTTTTCTGGTCAAAAACACCTAAATCTAAGTGTGTGCTGCTTCCTGTGACCTCTGCAATTTCAAGTCCTACGTGACATCACACAGGTCAGCCCCGATTACAGCCAGGTGTGATTACAAACACCTGGCTGCAGGGGCGGAGCTTCATACCTTCAGACCACGCCCTTCCTTCCCCCTCACTCTCCCCTTTAGTCCTCCAGACCCCTCCACTCCTCCACGTACTGCCCAGTCCAGCAGCTCTATTTGAAATGTATGTTAAGGTGTTTAGTCCCACTTTAAGAACAAAATAAACTACACACAGTTGAATAGATGTTTTGGATAACTGTAATTCGTGACTTTAAATGTGTGCTTGTGCTGACAGCCCGTGGGGAGTGTGAGTTCTTCTGCCCCTGAGATCCTGGACGTTCTGGGGGAGATCAGACTGTCCCTGTTGACAGATCAGGAGCTGTGGAACTCCAGCCTGCTCAACACATGGTTCTCCCAGCGTCTCCGAGTCTTCCTCCCATACGCCTCTGGAAGATTCCTGCGCTGTCTGAGTGGACGCAACCTCAGCTGCATCTCCTACCAGCACATGTAAGCACATATAGCCACACACTATTAGGACACAGCATCTGCTTGGCACAATACCATCATTTCAAACTTGATTTTGATACTAAATAAACTCAATAGAATAGACTCAATTCTCAATAGTGATTTTGATACTACGATGATAATTAAAAAAACACTCATTATTTACGCAATAGAATGTGATTTTCAACATTAAATGGTAGTACCTTCTTTTATATTACCACGTGGCCTTATGTCCGTGTAATCCCTCAGTCGTCCAGGTAACTTCCATAGTGGTCCATGGGCGTGTACAGGTCTTATACTTGTTCTGATAAAGCTATTCAGGAAAGGTTCATTTCTGTTCTGTGAATGTGACTTTTTTAGTGTCAATACGTGTTCAGATGAGTCTCTAGTTTTGATACTAGTTTTAGTCTGATTTTTGATACTTTTGACAACCCTACTAGTAATACTACACTAATGCACTGAACTGCAGATGTCACAATATGAAATGTTATTGTGAGAATAAAACACCAATTTTTATTATTATTATTCTCAATTATCAGCACTAGGGCTGGGCAGTTAGTCAGATACATTTGATTAATTTGTGATTTTAATAGTCAAGATTTTTAAAAATTGTAAAATCAAGGATTATTATGAAACAGGTCTTTCTTACTTACAAAGCAGTTTTTTTTGTGCAATTAAACAACTGGCATTGTAAAACCTCATTCTAATTTAAATGATTAAAATTATATTACACTTCTATACAAAAGTAACTGAAGCCAGTTTACAATTTCCTAGATACTATGATAAGAATGAAAATGTAAAGTGCTTCCCCTGTTTGAAAGAGTCACTGCTCTGACGTAATCGTGTGTGTGAAAAAAAGTAGAGATTATGATTATGATTACAATTATGATGATTATTATTTTTATTATTATTATTATTATTATTATTATTATTATTATTATTATTATTATTATTATTATTATTATTATTATTATTATTATTATTATTATTATTATTATTATTATTATTATTATTATGTGTTAGTTCCTACCATTGTGCTGTGACCTGAATAGTCAGGATTATTGATGAATCAAATAAAGTTGACATGAGCTTTACTCTGGGCTTTATCAAACTGTTGAATAACCTCATGTTCCTCCGTCTCAGCCTGAACATCTTCATCCAGAACTTTGAGGAGATGACTCTACAACAGCAGCATGTGGTCCTCAAGAACTACATCGTCCGCTTCCTCTCCAGCCCCCACTCAGGTACCTAGCGCATACTGTGTACCACGAGTATGTTTTTGTACTTTAACTTGTTTTGCGGTATTGCGAAATGTGGTTCTGGCTCTCTGAAAGCAATCATGTATCAGAGACACAAACTGATCTACTTTCATACAGTTAAACAAGTCACTGGCTTCACATTACTGTAAAATATAAAGAAGGAATGATTTAGTTAAAAGTAGATAGTGTGGGATACATTTTGACAAAGTACTATTCCTCTTTAAATTATGTTCAGTTCAGTGTGAGTATGTAGTTCCAAGTGCACATTAAAATCCACAGTGTTAGGAACTGTGTCCATGTTCTGTCTTCCAGGTCCTGGCTGTTTGTCCATGAACAGCTCTGAGTGGCTCCTTCAGAACGTGGGACCTTTCTCTTGGTTCCTGTCTCTCCAACGTCTGCTGCAGCTCAACCCACACTTCAACCCAGTGAGTCCCCAACCACTGCACATCTGCTACACTGATATGTTTGCCAAGGTTTTGTTAAAGGCTTTATTTCTACTCTCAAAAAGTAGAATTGTCAAAAGTCTTGAAAATCAGATACTCAATTTTAACAAGTATCGATACTGAAAAAATCCCATAGGCTATTCTTTTTTGCTGAAAATTACAGTCTAGTATTGAGCCTTTTCCTTTATATTAAAATCAAGTTTGAAATGTTTGTATCGTGACACTACAACAAAGAAATTAAAATATAAAATAAAATAGATGATCATTATTTTTGTTAACAAATAACAACAAAAGAAAAAATTATCCAAGCTCCTACTGAAACCTGTTTTGTCCAATAATGACCAAAAGCTGATCCAAAAGTCAACAAAAATATGACATTTTTTGACTAAATGTCAAAACAGACAGAAATTTTCAGACAAAAACTAGACTAAAACTAAAATTAGTCAACAGATCCATCTCAACAAAATCTGAAAGTGAAACTAATGCACAGCTGTAATGTTTAATTTCATGTATTCATAATGTGGAGGCTGTAATATAAGCCTTTTTTTTACTCTTTTTGCAACTACTTTTTATCTGTTGTATCCTTTTAGTGAGGGGAGTTGACGGGGTACAAAAGGGGCCTGTTGTCGACAGCCCTGCTTTATATTGTTAAAATAAATAAATAAATCCGTTAAATAAGCCGTTTTTAGCCAAAGGTTTCAAACTAAAATGTGAATTGTGAAGATGAACTGAGATTGTTCAGCTCTTGACCTTTGCGTCCTCTGTGTCCTCCTCTCTCTGTGCACAGCTGGACGTCCTGTCTATGTTGACCCCAGAGCAGAGCGCACAGATGCTGGCACTGCCTCTGCCCATAGACAAAGACACTATCATCAACAGCCTGTTTGACTTCTACACCCAGGACTCTGCCAAACAGTACCTGCCCATGTTCCTCTCTAACCTCACACGCACCGTCCCACAGGTAACAGCTGAGACGAACATTCACCACAAATAATAGAACTAGGTTGAACATGATAGCTGTGTGCATGCGTCTATATGTGCTTCAGTATTCGTCTACATTACACTGTCACATTCAATTTATGAAGCTCCTCTGTGTTCATACACCCTCAGCAAATTGCAGTATTATGCATCATGGAGATTTCTACCCTGTTATAATGTTGTTCTTACATCAAAAACATACCTAAAAAATGCATGCATGAATAATTTGGTGATCTCTCCCTGGCCCTAGTTGACCTCTATTTATGGTACGATTCTGTCCCAAACCCACCCCACACACCTACGTCCCCCCACCACAGCAATTCTCCATAAATTTACAAAAGCATGATACAAAACAATACATCACAACGTCACAAACCTGATGTGATGTGCAGTAGTTTCAGTAGCAGGATGCAAGCTCCTAACATCAAAAATGAATTATATTATAAAATATGTTAATATTTTTTGGCAAATGTAGCATTTTCAAAACAATGAAAGGTAACATGGTGATGTAAATGTGTAACGTAGAAGTGTAATACCCACACTTTAAAAGTGCACTATGTAAGTTTTCAAGTGGAGGTGCGCCACTTACCTGTAATGTTCCTCAAGATGACATTAAACTTATCTATCTTTCATTTTTCAATTACAGGTGTTTTTATTGTTCAAAATATGAGCAGGGTCGCCTCTCTGAAGATCTGACCTATAAATTGAATCTGTTTGTCTCCATGGTTAAGTTGACGGCCATAATGCGGAACTTTCAAGACAAAGCAATACATAGTGCACCTTTAAATTGCTCCTACTCACCAATTCAGCAACTTTGACGCTAACTGTCATTGTTGTACCATGTGAAATATCAAAGAAAAGGACTTCAAATTTTTCTAAATAAATACATAAAGACATAAACATACATGATATAGGACTCGGACATATAAAAATGATTTCTGATTTAATTTCATTTTTTGTTTTGCCTAAAGGGAAACTTGTCCTGCTCCGAGTACACAACTCTGTAAGTGCGCTTCCTCCTCTCATTTGTGTGTCAGTGCATGTTTATGTGGGACTTATGATTGACCGCTGTGGTTTTGGTGTCACAGGTTCAACAGGCTGGACTTGGCCACTGTCTCCGTTTCTCTGGCGACTGAATCCGACATCATCAGAACCAAGATGGCACTGGTCCCACACTTGCCGCATGGTAAGAACACAGGAGCTTAAAGTGCGACAGTACGACAGTCCAGAAAGCAGGAAGTAGTTCTAAGACAGAATCCCTCTACCTATGTCCTCAACATAGAATATTCCATCCAAAATACAGAGACAATGTACGCAGAAGGCATTTTTCTACCATCTTAAACCTTAATTAAACAAATGAAGGTGTTGTAATCTATTTTTATTTGTCTGATCATAACTATTGTGTAATTTATACTTGTAGTTTTAGACGTTTTGGCCCTTGTTACACATTATGGCTGCTAGTTAACAGTTAGGGAATTACTTCTACGTGTGTCATATCTGTTCATAGAAATGATCTGCTGCCCGTGTCCAACCAGGAAGTGAAATTATACACTTAAAACTAGAAGAAAATAAGCTACATCTTTAGTAAAATCTTAAATATAAATAAAACAAGTAGTCCTGTGCACTTGTTGGCATCGCAAACATTGATTATTGTTCTGAAATTGTGACTTTTGTGTTTGGTTATTTCAGGTTGTGTCATTTACGAGGGAGAGGTAAGCTCTTACTTTCAAATGGTGTTATCTGTGACTTTGTATAGACTCACGTTCTTGACCAATTCAATCTAATGATGACAGAATTTCAGATAGAAGGCAGGGGCCTGTATAACTCTATGTGCGAGTCACTGTTTTTGAAAGTCATATCCCAGCCTATAATCCACAAATGTTCAACAAGATTAATATTTTTTTGTTATTTTATTACGTTTTTCTGTAATTCTATATAATATTTTTATAGTTTGTTTCTGCAGACAGAGAAAATGTTGAACTCTGTGCTAGTTTCATGCGAATAGGTCCAGTAATTAGAGATATTAACCATAAACCAGAACAACAACTCTGCAATCTGACAGTTAAACACCAAATTCTACCTGAGAATCTTGGCCTGTCTCCAGATCAGATTAAACTATAAGAGTTCTAGCGTAATGTAAAGAAAATACCTGTTAGCTAAAGCACACGATGGACTATAGTAACTACTTGTACTTTTTTTGTTTCAGTGCACAGTGACAGTTCGAAATGGTAAGTCCTGCTTTTTTTGTGTACTCATGTGGAAATGTACTGAATATTTTAATTTATTATATTATTATAATCTGAAACAGAATTATTTTTTTTAACATTTGGAATCATTTTACCATATTGCTCGGCCCTAGTTATAACCAATATATTTAAGTACTACAAATGGTTACTTGCATTTCTCAGTATCGTTTTATGAACCTGAACCGAAGAGTCTTTGGACCCTTACTGTTGCTTCACACAAAACTCTGCACATGTTGACATAAAGCATCAGAGCACACAGGAGCTACACAAGTTGGGTCTGTTGAGTTTGACAGTAACGTTTTGTGTTTACAGAGACAGAGATCTGCGCTGAGGTGAACAGGTGAGAGCTGCTCTATATCAGCAAAACCGTCAGAGCCCACACAAGCTCATGGCCGTGCTCTTTTGTTTCTGTTATTCTCGCTGTTATTCTTTACACATATGAGAGTGTTGTTCAAGTTTGTGTGAGCTCTGTCTCTGGCCCACAGCACGTCTCTGCAGCTCCTGATCGACCAGGGAAAGATGGATGGACTTTTCTGTGACTTCACTGTGGAACAAGTGGCCTGTGCCTCGGTACGTCCACATCAGAAAACTGCAGTCACATATTGTATTTGTGATATCAAATATAACAGTGTGTGTGCATGTCCTCTCAGCTGTCAGCGCTCAACATCTCAGACCTGGTGGACATCCTGACCTGCAAACGCGCTCAGAACTCCAGCGGCTCCCGGGCCTCCTGGAAGCTTCTGTTCAGTAAAGTTCCCCACGCCCTCGACAAGGCTCTGGACGTTCTCGCAGATAAAGTCAGCACCACTCCGCTCTCAGTAAAAACATGAAGACAATTACTGCAGTAACTAAGTCCTTCTGTGTTTGTAGATCCTGGATCCAACACAAGCCTCTGTCCCTCTCATTTTGGATGCCATTCGAGAACTCAGATTGGACAATTTCCCCCTGGACCAGATCAACCATCCACTGGTTGTCGAGTTGTGGTTCAACCGCAGGCTCCGGCCCTTCCTGTCTTCTGTGTCCATGGACTTTCTGCACTGTCTCACCACCAAGGATCTGAACTGTTCCACCTATCAGGAAATGTGAGTGGACCATCTGTTTCTCCTCCCATAGCCATATCTTAGCCTGACTCATGTGAGCTTTTAATCATGTTATAATGCTCAAGGTGTTTTTTTTTTTTCATTCACACATGTTTGAGTAATGCATTATTAGGCTGTCTTCATACCTGAAACTCAAAATACTTTGCTTCACCTTATGAAAGTTAAAAGCTCTTTTTGGGCTCAACTGAACTGCTTTACTGTTCAATAGAATAACCATTTTGTACAGTTTTAGAGGCTAAAACAATAGCTGTAACTTCAGAGTTAGGCAAATCCATGCTGAAATTATCAAAATTATTCAAGTGAAAGTGTATGGCATTTAAAAACACAGCGGAGCACTTCCTCACAAATTCACTGCATGTTAATTATAACTGGGTGCTTTTTTCCCTGTGGTGATTCACTCTGCTGCCAGTAAAACATGACATGCCAAAGCAAAGGCCAACAACAATATAAAGAATGTATACTCTGTGGTGGGCCCAGAGTGTCTATCTGCTTTCTCTCCTGAAAACACAGGTCTCCATTGAAGGAGGACACAGAATTCAATATATAAGTAGAATATATTTTACTCAACCAGACCTGCTTTGCCGCCACTCCAGATTCTTGCACATTTTCACAGAATTCACACTTTTTACACCAAGGCCATGAACCAATAGCACAGCTGATATTTTAATAATTTAATATTTTGTGGTGCACTATTGGCTGATGGCAGAGGATTTGTCATGTGTTGCAAGAGCTGCCCACTGTTTTCACCCCAAAAAGTGTCAGAGAGGTACCAAAAAACGTGTGTGAAATTTGAGTGGCGACATATTTATTTAGATAACGGAGAATATAGAGCCTTTATTAGCTCTAGCAGCTTGATCCCTCCACAGCACATTACTCGTTCAGCTTGTGTGTGGTTCTGACCTGTGTTTGTTTTAACAGTGTGCACGCCCTGAGCCTCCGCCAGCCGCAGATGGCCA
This sequence comes from Periophthalmus magnuspinnatus, assembly GCF_009829125.3. NCBI lineage: Eukaryota > Metazoa > Chordata > Actinopteri > Gobiiformes > Gobiidae > Periophthalmus > Periophthalmus magnuspinnatus. Next base: position 6,851,621 of record NC_047126.1, on the reverse strand, counting down.
TGTCCACACAGATGTACATCTACACTCACTTCATCAGGGTCTACCTCAGCAGGAACCACACTCAGGGTAAGTTTACACACCTCAACATCAACCCAGAAGATGTTCAGAGCACCTTGCCCCAGTACAGTAACAAGTCTTTTTTGGCGTGTCACTGAAGCACTAGACAGTTCCATTCAGCTTTAAAAGATCAATCATAATAGCAATACCATCTCCTATCAGCCCGTGCCCCTCTACTTTATCTGGTACATCCATAAAAACTCCTTTATTGTGACATCATTGTAAAATCATTATTAGCCTAAATGTAATCAACTCTATCTGTCCTACCAACACCAAATGATTATCCTCATTTCTCCGTCTCTTCTTTGTTAATTTTAGTGTCCATGCAGACCTTATGGGGACAAAAATCAGGTCCTCATGACATAAAAAAGGAAAGTTTACATATGGGTTAGTGTTTAGGTTAAGGTTTGGGTTTAGGTTAAGTTTAGAGTTTGGGTAAAGGTTTGGGTTTAGGTTAAGGTTAGGCAAGTAATTTCCAGGAAATATCCATCCAAAAATCAGGTCCCCATGACATAAAAAAGAAATCGTTTAGATATGGTTTACAAAAAAGGTTAGAGTTTAGGCTAAGGTTATGTTTACAGTTTAGATTAAGGTTAGAGTTTAGGTTAAGGTTATGGTTTAGGCTAAGATTTGGGTTTAGGTTAAGGTTCGGCAAGTAATCTACAGGAAATTAATGTAAGCCAATATATTGTCCCCAAGAAGCATGTAAAGGCAACATTTGTGATATATTTTGTGTTTTGTGCAGACCCCAGCTGCTCAGCCCATGCCAACAGCAGTGAGGCCTGGCTGCGCATGAACGTGGGAGCCTTCTCTAAGCTGGCGTCCTTCAAAGACCTACGCACTTTTTACCCCGGCTTCTCTCCTGTATGTCTCCTCCCACACACTCACAGTCTGGTCTACGGTTGTCATAAGTATCGATAATCAGATACTAATCAATACTAAAACTGATTTTGAAACTAGATACTCATTTTAGCAGGTATCAATGCTAAAAAAAAGTCACAGGACAGACATGAACCTTTTCCAAATATCTTTAGAATAAGCTTGAGCTGTATCAGAAGAAGTATAAGACACAGACTGAGGGATTACACAGATATAAGGCCACATGGTAATATAAAAGAAAGAACTACCATTTAACATTGAAAATCACCTTCTATTATCTGAAGAGTGTTGTTGTTGTTTTTTTTTGTAGTGGGTTCAGAATCAGTATTGAGTCTGTTCCTTAGTATCAGTATCGAGTTTGAAATTTTAGTGGAATGAGTCTGTCTGATAGTCTAGTCTCATCATTTTTGAAGTTCCATATATTGTTGTAAGTAAATGTAGATGATAAACAATAATATTGAAACTAATTTATGCCACTGGGATGATATGACAATCGGAGCTGCTGTAAGTTTGTATGTATAATGAATCATAAAAGTCCTTTACTCAACCCTCTACATCTCAAACCAAAGTACTCACAATTAATACTGAACCCAAAAATGATTATTCCATCTGTCAAGGATAAGTCGTTATATGTAACTATGGTGACAGGCCTACTTCACAAATTCCACAAGCCAGATCAGAGTTTTGATGTCGTGGTAATGCTAACAACCATTAACATGCTATCAGTGCACTTCTTCGGATTCTTGCTGTGGATAAAGCACTTGATGATTATTAACTTTATTGAAAGAGATTTACACTCCACAGTTTGGTGTAGATGGGATTTGAACCCAGGACCATCTGACTTTGAGTGTGATGCTGTATCCACTAGACAGATGGATTTAGAAAGCCCTCTGTGTTCAAGTTTAATCCGAAAAAAAGGAAATAAATATTTTGATGTGTTTGTGCATCTGTCTGACCCCTCTGTCTGACCCTTCTTTCTGACCCCTTTGTCTGCCCCCTCAGCTGGACGCCCTGGCCCTCCTCAGTGTGCGGCAGCTGGCAGAGGTCAGCTCCACGCCCGGACAGCTCTCGTCTCCTGCTCAGGTCGCCATGGTGATGAGCCATGTGCCCAATGGTCTCCTCATGTCCTTCTTTGAAGATTATTCTGCTGCAATTATGGTAAGACCACTCTTATATACTAAAGCAGGGGGAGAGCCAATGGGTCATAGACAGTGAATAATTTGAATATGTGTATTTATAACTGGTTAGAATGAACCACCAGACATTTACTCATGCTTAGATCCTCTATAATATTGGCTTTATCAAAGTATATTTTCAAAAACTTACTTAAGTACTGCTTAAGGCTGCTCTAAAGTCTGTACTGTGGATGTATGACTAAGGGCTGGCACTAGTCTATTCTACTATCAAACACAAAGCTGTTCTTTAGAGTGACAGGGGGGTTATTTGGTTTAGTGCTCTCAGCTCACAGCAAGAAGGCTTTGGACTGAATTTCTGGTCTTTAAGGGTCTCTTTCTGTTGAGTTTGCATATTCCCACTGTATCTGCATAGATTACATCCAGGTGCTCTGGCTTCCCAAATCATTAGCACTTTAGAATCACTGTGTAGTTCCTTTTTGGTGAGATGGTCTGCAGACACTAATTCAGTCATTGGCCCAGAGCCATTTACAGCTGTCTGGGATAGTGCCACGCAGTTGTTTCCTCATAGTTCTCACATTTCTGCTACTAGTTACTTGTTTGTCACTCTTGAAAATCATAACAGAGAATCAAATGTCTGGGATAGTGTCAGACTTAAGATCATAAGGACTTTAAAAGCACTGTCTAAGTACGTTTTGGTAAGATGATCAATGACTGAATAAGTGTCTATTAACACACCGTTTCTCTATAAACATACAAGTGAAATGTGGATGCAAAGATATTTCAGAAATCAGAGTAAATCCTAATGTCTCCTCTCTTTTGTTTTGACAGGACACTGAGAGCCAGTACCCCGCACCTGTCCGCTCCGCCATGTTACAGGTGGTGTTTGACAGGGCCAACCTGTCCCAGCCCTCTGTCCCAGACTCAAAGGTCAGTCAGTGGCTGGACCTGCTTCCCCCCCTGCTGTTCGACCTGTCCCCTGCACACGTGGGGCCTTTCTTCAGCATCCTGTCAGGGAGAAGCTGCAGTATTGAGCAACAAGGGTAAGTCCTCCTTTAATGTCAAGTGTAAGTAAGATCAGGATTTCCGTTTTTGTTCATGCAGGTGCTAGGGTTTAGGCAGTGAGGATTCAGGTCAGAGAGAGTCCTTTTACGTTTAAACCAACTGGATTTTGTTGTAGAAACTGGCAAACCAGTGAGAGACTCGTGTGAGGCTCATTCTGCTTTCTGATTGGATTGTCTTGAGAACCAAAACACCAAATGATAACATAAACAACTTTTTGTAAATAAGAATAAACCAGCATTACAATGGGTATCAGTAAAAGTAGGGATGCACTGATGCTGATATTAAAGGCCACCGATACCTGAAAATTGGCCGGATCTGATATCAGCTCCAAAATATCGGTTCTGCTGATATCCTGATTAGACATATACAGTGATATAATAAGACTATTTACAGTTTGTTGTTGGTCCAGAAAGTCTTAGAATGTTTTAACTTTATTTAAACAAAGCCGTTCTGTAGTTACTTGAGGGATAAATAACATGGACAAGGAAAATAAAGTCTGTTTTAAGTCTCTGTTGATATTAGGTATTGGCAGATACTTAAAGCTATAGTACTGAAAGTATTGGAATTGGAAAAAAAAAAACTGGATCGGTGCATCCATAAATAGAAGTTGTATTTGATTTGAACCCATTTACCTCATATTTAGGGACATATACTCTCACCTTTATACTAATGAGAGATTATTTTCCGACCTCCAGTACAGGGAGTGATTCTATACTTGTCCTAAATGTGTTCCAGAGTGGAGGACCTGAACTCAACCATCTCCAGCTTGAGTGAGCAGACCCAGAGGAGCATCGTCAGCCACATCATGCTCAGTCTGCAAGGTAATGTTAAAGTTAAGGTACACGTTATTGACCCCAAAGGAAACACCATGCAGGGCTGCAGACAGAGCCTCAAAGCCCTCACAAAAGTTCCTCTGGCTGCATCTAAACCTAAAAACAGTGCTGTGGACATGGATTAAAAGGAGAGTAGTAAACTGTAAGGTCACTGCTGCAGTATTCAAAAGAACACTCCGTCATGTTTCTATATCTCACCACAAAGGCTGAAAATTGACCAGATCTTAACAAATTACTTTTCAGATGCAGTCCTGCCACCTTCTTGTCTCCGTTCCTTCAAAAATATGGAATCAAACAAAGCAGTAACAACATAAGTTTGTGGAAAAGTTACATAGTGCACCCTTATATATAGTAAAATATACTTATTTTGAGCTGTAGTCACGATATCACACAATATATTCATTGTAATGTTTTTGTATCAATAAAAGCAAGGTCTCACAACAGGGTTTTTAGTACCAGAAGACGTAGCTGCATATAGGCTAACTTAGGAATGGTCTTTTTGGTCTTACTCCACTAGGATTCTTGTGTGGTTTGTCTCTTCATTTTTATAATGTTCCTTTTCAGGCCCTGTACCCCTGCGGTGCTATGGAAAGAACTCTAATCAAAGCTTCTACCGCTTTTTGGAGAGCGCATTCGTGGGCTTCCAGTTCCCCAACCTGACCACCATTCTGTCCCTGATACCCTCCAACCAGATGCCCCAGGTCTGTGCTCACCACCGCCCTCACTACTAGACCTGTCCCCCATAAGTACTGTCACTTTACTCTTCAGTATACCAAAGATGAACATTATTTGTATCCTGTCTATAGAACCAGAGTATTTGGACAGTTTATGGTACAGGTTATTAACATGGATGACTCACCACAGACCAGAACAAGCAGTTTCTACTTTCTATGTTTCATGATTCATATTTATAGCTGCTCGCATCTCTCTCTATATATATAGGCCAAATATTGGAAATCTGTTCAAAAAACCTATATCAGCCCATCCCTACTCACTGTAGATACAGACATGCTGTTTCTACCTTAAAATGTGTTTGTATGTATCATTATTCATATTTATAGCTGCAAATGTGTAATTTATGATATAATGGTATTTAGACCTATGGCAATACTTTAGCCGCGTATGACAGTATTTAATGTCATCCTTTTATAGCAATATTTTTACTTTTTAAACTATGTGTTATGGTATGTGACTTTAGTGTTTTGCTGATTGTCCCTCCCAGCTGCTAAACTCCATACCTGCCTCAGACCTGGGTGACCTACTGCGGAGACCTGGTGTTGTGGACAGTGAAGCCGCGCTGTGTCAGATCTACACGAACTACAGAGACACGCGCATGTTCCTGTGGAGTGTGAGTGCATTGTATCACTGACAGCAGTACTGAAACATCACTTCATACCTTTATTTGAAAGATGGCACCGTATCACTGACAGTGCAATAAAAATATTCAAAAAAATGAAATGTATTTATTTTAGTCTGTTTTTTGGCAAAAAATATGGCTAAATATCTGGCTTTAAATATGTCAAAAACAGAACAAATTTCTTCACTTTCCTAGTACATTCCTAGTATCCTATTCACCACAATGAGTATATAAGCACTTTTCACAAGTTTCACAGACTAAAATGGAGTTTCACCATCATGGTTATACTAACAACTAGCATGCTAATAGGGCATCAGCTTTATTTAAGAAGCACTCAGCCTTACAATAAAAAGTAATATAATTAAATGCAGACAAACAGCACAAAGAGGTTTCATTTTGAACCTAAGAGCTGCGTTTACAATCAAATTCCACTTGATTGCATGAAAAATATTATATTCTAATATTGCTTATTGCCATGACAACAATTGCAATATTATCTATTTTTTGCTGTACCTCTCACTTCTTGATTCACATGTGTTTTGTGCTACTGTAGGAGCCCCTCCCTCTCAGCGTCCAGCGGATGACACTACCCTGTGTGTGGCCCTTGGCCCTCAGATCGAACTCTCCCTCTGAGGTCGACATGTGGTTTGACCAGAGCCTCAAGAGCTATTTACCCCTCCTGACCAAGAAAGAGCTCAGCCCCAGCGTCACCTACAACGCGTCCTGTGTGGCCTTCCAAAAGCTGTAGGCTACACCACTTTTGCTCTCTCATATATCGCTGGGTTTCAGATGACATCATAACATTCTTTATGCCAATCTTATTTAATACAGATGGGAACAGCTAAAATTAATATTGTTTAAATGCAGGTTTTTGTTGTAATACAGTGAGTTCTTGAGTTCTAGTCACTAATAGAAATGATCATGTTCAGCATTTGTAAATTTACCTTTTGGATATTTCATGCTAAAGGTACTGTAATCAGTCAGTAGAACTGTCTCTTGCCTCCATCTGGGACTATGGCATCATCACATTATAAAATCTGTAAAAACCAACAATGTTCACCTATTATGAACATGCCTTATCAATTCTATTCTGTGTGTCCTCAGGGTGGCAGTAATGGGACAGTACAACTACAGTGGCACAGACTTGAACAGAGGGGACGTATTCACCAGCATCCGAGCGTTCCTCTCTACAGGTGTGTGCTTCTGTCTACAGAAAGTATTAAACCACATGAAGTCATGATATCAGGCCTGTAGTTGACTAAAGAAATTCGAATAAACACATGCCGCTTGATTAGTCGATTAAAAAGAGGGGCATGGTAAAAGCTCTCAAAACTATTACGTATCTCTATGTATCTGACCCAAACTGCACTCATAAAACTACACCTACAGGGGGAGTTCATGCAAAAACAACTATTTATGCAGAAAAAAAAACTTGTGAGTAAAAGTAAAGGAGCCAGTATTTTAATTAGGGGTCTAAACCATTATGCAAAGTATGACTCGAGCAGAGTCCACACTTAGTGTAGTTCAATAGACCTGGCCAACAAACAAACTGTGAACAACAGATATGTTTGTTTCAGTGTAACTAGCACCTTCCTTCAGACAGACATAAGGCAATATCCACGAGTAATCTGACCAAAACTGAAGAAACCGCTTGAGGAGCAAAATGTCTTCCCTCTAAAACTTTTTGTCTAGTTGACAGAAGTTGAATTTTTCTTTTGCTATGGATCATACCTGGATGACTGAGGGATTATACATTTTGGGAATCATGAGTTTAATCTGCCTTTTTTGCATATAAACGCCAAAAAATACTAAATCTTTAGCTCACTCACTCACTTCTCCTAATTAGTTGACTAATACAAATTTTGGTCGACTAAGACACCATTAACATTTATTGTGTTCTTCTAAGATATTAGCTAAAGTGGAATGTGTGTCTTTGTTGACTCACTGCTCACTTGGCCATTAAAAATCAGATCACTGGAGGTTACTCACAGATACAATTGTTCACATGTCATTTCAATAATCAGATATCTCCAGAAATCAGATCATTATCAGATATTTGAGCATGTAAATGAGCCCCATGTGATGTTGTGTGTGTTGTGTAGCGTCTGCCCCGAGGTGCTACAACTCCAGTGACCCGCTCCTGAACTCCACGGCCTGGTTCGCTCAGTACATCGGGTTCTTCTTCAGGTTCATGACTCTGGAGGACATGCTCATGTTTGGATCAGAAGAGGTACCATACCGTTTCCATATATATATTTTACTAAAATAACTACTGTGTGCATTAGGTGGCTAACTAGGTAGGTAGGTGGTTCATTAATTATTTCCTATTGTTTGTTTTTCATACCTGACCGTTTCAACTGCTCTGTGAGGCAAGAGAGTGGTCAAAACTGTCAGGTGTGAAGAACAAACAAACAGATCTCCTCTACAGTAGATATGTAGGCTGGTAGGTAGGCAACTGTCATGGCCATGCCCCACCAGGAAGTAAAATGATAAACTTTGCTCAAAATACACAACATAGCAGCAAAAATCAAACTTAATAAATTTTTCAGAAAGAGTCTAAAGCCTTTGTGCAAATCTGAAACCCTGTTGTTCCTCCTCTCTCCTCTGTGTGTCCAGGATCTGAAAGTGTTCACGGTGAACCCTCAGAACATAGCCCTCCTGAACCAATCTGCTCTGCCTCAGAACCTCACCGACTACTACACCCAGCTGGTGTACCTGCAGGACAGCAACTTCAACCCCCTGCTGTGAGTCTCCTGCGGGCTTTTGTGTCATTCACCATGACTCTTTTGTGTTACTCTTTCATCTGAGTGAAGCTATAGCTGTAACTCCTCCCTTTCCTCACAGCCTGCCCCTTCTGAGTCGCTGTGTGGCTCCTGGCCCCGCCTTCACCCAGCTCAACGCACAGCAGAGCATTATCATCCTCCATAACCTAACCACCCTGTGCACCGATCTGGACCCACAGGTAACACAACCTGACCCACAGGTAACACAACCTGACCCACAGGTAACACAACCTGACCCACAGGTAACACAACCTGACTCACAACAGGTAAAACAACCAGTTCTACAGCAGGTAACACAGACTGACCCGCAGGAGGTAATACAATCCGACCCACAGCAGGTAACACAACCTGGCCCACAGCAGGTAACACAACTTGACCCACAACAGGTAGCACTACCTGACCCACAGATAGTAACACAACCTGAATACACAAATTAACAAAATAAATACATCAGTATTAGCAAATGTTGTATTTACCGGTATTTATTTTTTAAATGTAACTTAAAATGGCTTCTACATGATTTCAAACTCTTGCCACGTTATGTACTTGCTTTTTGCAGGTGGCAGCTGCTCTGGCTGAGAACTTTGGAGATAACATAGATGCTAACACCCTGGAGAACCTTGGGAAAGAGAACGTAGGTCTGTCCATTGGGCAGATCAAAGTCATTGCAGGAAAAGATCTACTGCAGGCCCTGGGCACACTCAGCGGAGTGTCTGGGTGGAACCAGGGTCAGGCCCGAGCTATTGTCCAGTCTTTGATATCCTCAGGGGTCATGAAGGTACAGCACAAACACATGGAGTCTCACACTCGGGGTTTATTTCAAATACTGGGGGGAAAATGTCCTCTATTTTATCTATCTTATAAATTCAAAGTATCCTAATTATTCACTGCAATGAGTATATAAGCACATATCACAACTCTCAGAGGCCAGAGTTTTGCTGTTACAGTAATGCTAACAGCAACCAGCATGCTAACCGCTCACTTCCTGATTCTCTGACAGTAAAACGGTTTATAGTTAGGTGCAGACTGTACAGAAAGAATGTATTTACTTATATAATATATCTATCTGTACTGGGGAAAGACAAATTTTGCTCAAACACATGGAAACAATATTAGGAGCAAACTAGTAAATGACATTTGTGAAACGTGGCCTGAATGAACCCTGTGCTCTCTGTCCTCTCTCAGTTCAGTAACACTTCGTCCCTCATTATGCTGGGCACTCTGCTGGCGGGCGTGCCCTCCTCTGTGATTGGTAGCATCAAAGGTACCGAGCTCCTGAGCGCATCCAAGAACCCCGCCTTCCTCACGAACATGATGTCTGCCAGCACAGTTACCCAGGAGATCTTTGTCCTACAGGTACTACGCTCTGCCTCCACCTGCTGGAGGGACTGTATGTACGATTTTTATTTTAAATTCCATAAACAGAGTCCCCAGGTACAAGGTGAACATGTTCAAATCAAATACAGCTCCTCCTAGTAACAATTGTAATGCTGATTTATTCTTAATTACAAAAATATTGGACACAATGGCAAAGTTGTTGATGTTATAATTGTTATTCTCCAATCAGAAAACAGAATGAGCCTCACATGAGTGTTTCATTTGGATTGCCAGTTTTAATGCTAAAATCCAGTTGGTTTAATCCTAAAATGCCTATCTGAATCATCACTACTTAAACCCCAGCACCAGCAGCCAATCATTAGTCAGTGCTAGTGCAGCCTCTGCAGCTCAGTGGGTGAATTCTGGAGGTCCTGTGTTGCTTTTGTTCAGATTTGCAATGTTTAAAAGGCCCATATTATGCTATTTTCTAATCTATGTTACAATGTTCTTTCCTCATCAAAAACATATCTGGACTTGTGTTTTGTTACATTCAAACATGTTTATCACACAACCTCTAGATATTTAGGCTGTGTTTTTGTCTCAAACAGAAAAGACTTTGTTCCACTTTGTGATGCCATGTGGTGATACAGGAAATGCTCCAGTGTGTTTTTAAACTCCATACACCTTCACTAGAATCATTTGGATAATTTGGAAAAAACAGCCCTGGAATGAACAATCTACTGAACAAAAGGAAAAAGTAGCTGTTGAACTTGAAAACTATCACTCCATGGGTGAGTCATAAGGTGGAACAGAGCATTTTGAGCTTTGAAGATGTAGACAGCTTAATGATGCAGGCTGGGGATGTTTTTCAGGAAGTAGGAGCAGTCATTCAGCAACAGTTTTGCATAATATAGGACCTTTAAAAAGCATTTGGTAGAAGCCCCACAAACCTCTAAACTAAGCTTGTGGTTGTGTTTGTCAGCTGATCGCGGTGAATAGCAGCAGCGAGGCCATTGTGGAGAATGTCCCAGATGACATGGCCTCTCAGGTTCCCAGGGTCCTGTTGGTGACCATGTCCAGCAACCCCAGGATCCTGAAGGACGTCAACAAGAAGAAGTGGAAAAGTCAACAGGTAACGCCCAACACTTCTGAAGTCTTATGTCTCTCATCATTTTTAGATGGAAATGTAATACTGCCCCCTCGGTTTTGTCCTGTAGGTGCAGCTGTTCTTTAGTGTAGTGGCTGTGGACAGCGCCACTACTGCTCTGGGCGGGATAAACAAGTAAGTCTCTATCCCTCCTGTCCCCTGTCCTCGGTCCTTTGTCTTATACCTATCCTATATATGTCCCTAACCTAACCTGTTGTATGTTCTAACCCTGTCCTGTCACTCCTGTCCTCTGTCCTAACACTTTCCTCTGTCCTAACTCTGTCCCTTCTGCCCTAACCCTGTCCCTCCTGTTCTCTGTCCTTACACTGTCCCCTGTCCTAACTCTGTCCTTCCCCTGTCCCTCCTATTCTCTGCCATAACCATGTCTATTCTGAACTAACACTGTCTTCTGTCCTAACCTTGTCTCACCTCTCCTTTGTTTCTAACCCTGTCCCTTCTTTCCTAACCCTGTGCCTCCTGTCCTTTGTCCTAACCCTGTCTGTTCTGTCATCTGTCCTAACTCTGTCCCTCCTGTCCTCTGTCCTAACCTCCTCCTCTGATTTAATCCTGTCCCTCCTGTCCTTTGTCCTGACTCTGTTGCTGATGTCCTCTGTCCTAACCCTGTCCCTCCTATCCTCTGCCCTTACTCTGTCCTGACTCTATCCAAGATGTGGTAACCTTGTCCTCTTGTCCTTTATCCAGCCTGTCGTCCTCAGTGCTTCAGGGATTCACCTGCACGAGCATCAGAACCTTCCAGAAGACTCACATCAACAACCTGATTAAAGCTTGTCGCAGAAAAGGCAATGACAAGGTCACACTGGTGGAGTCTCAGGTCAGGAGGCCTTACTCACTATATTTACAGAGAACAGCACAGAGAAATCTGAGTGTGCTAAACAACCCAATTCAAATCGTCTTTGACCCAGAACCTGACAGACGACTCAGTCTACAGCGGGTCAAAGAACCGAATAGGTGGGAACAGGGGCTACGATGCTTTTGTAGTACTTGCCTATCATTTTTACTATCAATTATTAGCCTGGGAACGTTCCTGGGGAGAAATCCCTTCTCAGACTTAAAGCAGAAGAAAACCGATGGATGGCATAGACATAACCACACTTATGGCAGAAACAGATAAGCGACATCTCCTTTATGTTGCGCGTTTGATTTTCAGACACGAGACCAGGTTTTTCAGTGCTGATACCGATTCCAGTACAATAGCTTTAAGTATCTACTGATACCCGATATTGACAAAGACTGATAACAAAAATAAAACTCAACTGACCCAAACATGTTATGTAGCTGTTATTTATCTCTGAAGTAACTATAGAACAACCTTGTTTAAATGAACGTTCAAACATTATGAGACTTTCTGGGACAACTACGACTACTATTGTGCTATTACATAATTGTATATGTCCAGTACTTTGAAGCCAATATCTGATCCAGTACATTTTGTTACATGTAGCAGACATCCGAGTACAAACCGGCTTCTCCAGATGTGTTATTGGGATCTTTGAGATTCGATTCATGACACCTCAAGAGTAGTCCTTGGGTTTACACGCACTTTGAAAAGTCTTCGTAAATTGGACTAGGCCAGTTTTCCGGTTTGTCTGTAACATGTGTCGAAAGAAGGATGGATAGATGGATGAATGGATGGATGACTGGACAGAATTATCTCTAGAACAAGCGTTGAAACTTATTTGATAGTCTTAACATCCTAACAAAATAATATAAATAGGACAAATCCAGACACTTGCTGCATAATTTTATAAAAGTTTCAATCTATATCCAAATCTATATCCAAACTAGTATAACCAAACTTGGTACTATTAGAGAAACTACCATTATTCGTTATTCGTTATATTGTATCATGTTATATTGTATTTATTTTATGGTATTAAAATGTCCATATCACTATGACATAAATCTAAACAGTTGATTGTTTTTTACAGCTCACGTGCATGTCGTACTACATACAGAACTCGTCTGACGTCACAGACTTCTCCCTGATACCCCAAGACGTGCTACTGTACTACCAGTATGTGTCAGACAGTATGAGATACTGAAGCGCTTATATGGTCACACTGATGGTTTGTGTGTTTATCCCCTGTCCACAGATACTCCTCGGTGCCTGTATCCAGATGTAGGGACTACTTTCAGCAGCTGGCAGATGCAGACTTCTCCGTTTTCTCCTCGGCTCTGAGCTACAAGAAAACTGAGCTCTTTACCAACGCCAAGAGCTGCCTGGTAACTCACACGCACAAGTTCGGTTTCCATGATTTGTGGGACATTACATTGTCTTGCGTTCAATTCCCATAGACAGGGCCTAACTCATGCCATAATCACTACTTGCTTAACATTAAATTGCCCATATTTCTCTATTGTTATAATGTTGTTTCCTCATCACAAACATAACTGGAGTTGCATTCTGATTCATTCACACGTTTAACACACAAACACTGCATATTTAGGCAGAGTTCTTCTCTCAAACAGAAAACCCTCTGTTCCACCTTGTGATGTTATGTATTAATACAGGAAGTGTTCCACTGTGTTCTTAAACTCCATACACCTTCACTAGAATCATTTGGACAATTTAAGCTCTGGTAGCGGATAACTTGAAAACTAGCGCTTCATGACATCACATGGTGGAACAGAGCATTTTGAGCTTTGGAGATGTAGAGAGCTTAATAATGGAGAGTTACTCAAACATGTGTGAATGAAAAAAACACAGCTCCAGATATGTTTTTGAGGCCGCAACAGCATTATAAAAAATGTATTAAAAAACAAAACAAAAAAACAATGTTGTACTGTAATCTCATTAGAAAGAAGAGATGCTGTCCTCTTTCAAAATAAGTAACCCATGTTTTTCCTTTTTCCTGTCAGGGCATAAACAGCACCAGCCTGAACCAGGAGCAAGTGTCTGTGCTGGGAAACATGTGCTGCACTCTGCAGGGCTCTTACATCCAAGACTCAGACCCCTCCATCCTGGAGAAGCTCAAGAACTGCCCCGACCTCACTGAAGAGCAGGCCGCTGCTGTGCAGACTCTGCTGGAGAGTGGGAACACTCCATATGGGTAGGAATACTGTCACTGAATGTTCTAGCTAAAATACACCACAAGTTTCGTGGGACACATTTCCCAAGAAAGGACCCTCAGACCCCATATAATAAAATGCATTTTTTGCAGTGTATGATCAAGCCTCAACAGTTTTAAAGAGTCCCTGGTGCAGTTGGTGGGTGGGTGCGGGCTGTGGCTCATTACAAGGTCAATTTTGCTTCTTGGCTCAGAACAGCTGTGTTACCATTTTCATATGAGAGGATGCGATGTTTATATTGGTAGCAGCATTAAGTTATTGAAAAGGCTATTCCTTCTTCCCAAATAGTACAGTGGAGTCTGTGGTAGTTACAGTGCTTTAAACCCAGTGCACACTCTGTTTGTGTCCATGCAGTGCTCCCTCTACCTGGAACTTGCAGACGCTGAAGGACCTGGGCATGCTGCCTCTGTACCTCCAGTCCTCCTTCTATCAGCACTTTAATAAGGTCTGCTCCTGTCTGCTCCTGTCTGCTCCTGTTTGCTCCTGTTTGCTCCTGCCTGGCAACCACTCTTGGCAGAATTAAAGTTTTCTTTTACTCAACTAACTGGACAAAAAGTTAAACCAACCATTCGTAAAGTAATTCAAAGTGCTTTACAGAATAAAAAAGACATTAAAATCACAATACAACAAAACAAAACATAAATAATCACAAATAATCATCATAAAATGAACATTAAAAGAGAAGAGTGCAGAATAAAAACCTTTCAGTCATATGCACAGCTAAACAGAACTTGGATTTAAACATTGTCAAAATAGAGGCCTGTCTCACATCTTCAGGAAGAATGTTCCAGGTTTTAGCTGCATAAAACTAAAACGCTGATTCACCATGTTAAGTCCTGACTTCAGTCCCTCCAGTCCTCAGAGTGTTCAGAGTGGTTCATATGGCACTAACATGTTAGAGAACTGTTTACAAACCAGTATTAGTTTCAGTGTAGTTAGCTCCTCTCTTCAGACAGATATAAGGCAGTGTCCACCAGCAAACTGAACAGAACTGAAGAAGCGATTTGGATGATAACTTTTTGTCCAGTTGACAGAACTGAATTTTTCTTTCACTATGGATTATGCCTGAACTTACACGGTACTCTTAGTTGAGTTAATTGAACCTTTATTGCTATTAAGAGGCATCTTTTGTGGCTGCTGCGAAGACTTAAATGTGTGAGTCCCTCACACATTTAAGTCTTTGAATATTTGTAGATTCAAAGATTCAAAGACTTGCCATGGTTTTCATTCACAAACTATTCACTTTTTGAAGTTAAGTTCCAAATGTATTGTACGTATGTCCCAGTTTTGCGCTTGAGGCATTTGGTCATTTAACTTCTGTGTAACTGCTGCTCTGTGTCCTGTGAACAGAAAACTTTAAAGAACTTCCTCAAGTATTTCCTCAAAGCCCTGAAAGCTCATAAAGTGTCCAGGAGCAAGAGGAGGGTCCTCAAGAAGAACATCAGAGAGTCTCTGAAGAGCCGCATCAAACGTGCAGCTGGTGAGTACTGCACTGTTCTGTACAGTACTGCACCGTATTGTACTATAATATACTGTACAGCACAGCAATGTACTGTACTGCATGGCACTGTATTGCACTATACTGCAATGTATTGTACTGTACTATACTGTATGGCACTGTACTGTACTGTACTATACTGCGCTGAACTGGACAGTACAGTGCTGGACAGTACTGTACAATCCTGGACAGTTCAGTACTGCACTGTACTTGCCTATACTGGACCACTACAGTACAGTCCAGCTGAGTCCAGTCCATTATGTAGAACATGATTTAAAGTTAAGATATAGTGTATATGAATTAGGGAAATAGTAATTATGGTTAAGATCTCTGCATGTAAATCAACGTAATGTCCCCACAAAACCTGTAAACCTAACGTGTGTTGTGCTTTAGGCTGCACGGTGGGAGAGATCGATCAGGTGACCATCAGTGACGAGACCTTCCCCTTCGACTACACTGACATCCAGCAGTTCAACAGCTGCCTGAGCGCCACCACAGTGAAGGACAACCTGGACACCCTGACCATCAAGTTGGACGAGGAGGACTACCTCAGGGTGGTGCTGGACAAGCTCAATGAGGTGAGGACACCACTCAAACTGCAAAGTGTTCAGGCACACACCATTAGACTGGTTTCAATATACTCTTTTATTGAGTTGTTTTCTTTTGCACTTATTAAAATCTAAAGAATCTTATTGCACTCAAAAACACAATAACTGTAATGCTCAACTGTAACGCAGTAACTTAAATGTAGTGTCCATTGACGGCCTTGTTCTCTGGTTTGTGACTGTGTTCCTGGGCAGGCGTACGCAGCCAGCAGCTCTCCGGACATCCCCGAGGAGCAGGTGCAGCTGCTGGGCCCTGCCTCTCGAGTGTCCACAGCACAGGACATCAGCCACTGGACCATCACAGAGCTGGACACCCTGTCTGCTCTCATGAGTCCCTCTGATGGACAGTGGAACGCCAGCCTGGTCAGTCACATACATGCCTTTACTTTACATTTTAAATATACTTTTTACACTATAGTATTGTAGTATTCGAGTACATGCTTTAGTTTTAAATGTATGATTACTTGCTTTTTGAAAATGGAGCTATTTGGACAGATGTTGCAGTATTGTTACTCGTGTGTGCTGTGTGCAGGCTCAGCAGGTGATCAGCAGGTATCTGTCCACACCAGGGAACAGTTTGGGCAGTGCAGAGCTCAACGCTGTGGGAGGAGAAAACCTCTGCTCTCTAGATCCCCAGGTCCTGAAGAACATCTTGCCCCAGAGCCTCAGGTCAGTCCTCTCCATGGATCTATACAGGCCTGCTGCACCGCACTAAATGACAAAACGTTCTTCTATGACTGTATTCACCAGCAAGGACCACACCACAACAATGGTACAGTGGTCCCTCGTTTATCGCGGAGGTTACGTTCTAAAATCTGCAAAGTAGTCAGCTTTATTTCTTACAATTATTCTATATGTTTTGCAGCTGTAAACCCCCTCACCACACACTTTATACACTTTTCTCACACAGGCATTAACATTTTCTCACTTTTCTCTCTTGTTGAATTAATTAATAGTGACTCGTGTATTTCACAGTTCCTCTGACCGTGCCTCTTCGTCCTGGCGCCGCTCCACTGTAGTGTCGATCGAACGTTTATGTAAATTTGTCTGAACACATTCTCTACTGTACAGGAGACACGGCACGGATGAGACTGATGGACAATGCTCTATAGTCCCTTAGCCAATCAGGACACCGAACACAATGCACGTTCAGATGCTGTAAAAAAAAAAAGCATGTAAAATTGCACAAAAAAGTCTGCGAAACAGCGAGGCCACAAAAGGTGAAGGCGAGGCACAATGTATAAGATAAAGATATTCATTGATCATATGGATAGATGTGGAGGCTGGGTGGGGGCTCAGGATGGGGGCTCAGGATGGGGGCTCAGGATGGGGGCTCAGGATGGGGGCTCTGTCTCAGACAGTTAGCCCAGGCAATTTAGGACCCCTCTCTGTAGATGGTGAGGTCTTTGTGTTGAAAGATGAACAAGAAATACGGGGCAGGAGGGAGGGGGTCGAGAGAGGAGACAGAGGGTGGTGGTAAGTAGAGGTGTGGTTGAGGTGAGCTGTGGTTCACTGGAGAGGAGCAGGAGGAGGTCGAGGTGTGGTCCTGCTCCTGAATCTCACTTAATTATTTTAAGTCCTTATAAAGTCAAATCAAATTGCATCTTCAAACTGTGCTCTTGGTCATAGGAACAAACACTATGTTGGGGATAATGAAATAGCAGAATTTCATGTCAAAATAAAACACTGTTGTTTTTATAATGTGCAATGGAAAGTTATTATTATTATCATCAACAGTTCATTTGTGTATTTATATTTTGTATTCAATTGTACTCATTTTAGTTTTTTGTTGTTTTTTTTGTCAGAATTCTCAATTTTTTTGTAGAACATTTTTGGAAAGCTGTAATACAGATGTGCAATATTGATACAACAGTGTAGCTAAATAAGAATAAAACCATGTGAAGATGTGATGAGTATGTGTCAGGAGATACAGGAAAAGCCCTCCTGATGTGTCTTGTTTGTTTTTGCAGAGACGCTGATGCGCTGAGCGTGTCTGTCTGCTCTACTCTGAAGAAACAGGCCCTGTTCAGTGTGGCAGTCCAAGCCTTCAGCAGCTTCTCCAGCAGCTCCTCCACTCGCTCCTCCGCTCGCTCCTCTGTGCCCGTCAGCACGTACCAGCTCATGCAGCCCTACCTCGGTACCATTCACAGCGCTTTACATTGTTCAATTACACTGATTAGCTCGTAATTTAGCAGCCATATCAGCAGGTAAGCTAATCCCATATGTCTCGTTTGATTTGAATTGTTTGTTGCCTGCAGGGGGTGCTAATGAGTCATATGTGAAGAGCCTGGTTTCCTCTAATGTGAACATGGATCTGCCAACCTTTACCGCACTGGACTCCACCGTAGTGCAGGTGTGCTCCCATGATGCATTCTGCTCAACACAAACAGACGAAGAGCAGTGTAGCTTAGTCTGGCTTTACTCACACTAGTTTAATCAGTACAGGCTTAAATACCAGAACCTCTTATTCAAGTATGTATCTGCCTCTTCCTTTACATAGGTTTGGTTTGGCCTGAATAACCATTACAGATATGGCCTTATCACTATTATATTATTCACATTACATATCAATATACTTCATCAAATGTAGGTCAAATCCATATAATAGATGCCAGATGCCCTTCCTCTAGGGCACCACCACATTCTACTGTCTAAACTGACCACACACAGTGGAGCTGCACAGCCTTTTACCAGAACCCATCTAATCATTGCTTTTGTGTCCCTCAGAGCCTGAGCGTGAGTGACGTGAGGAGCCTCCTAGGGTCCAACCTGAACGAGCTCAAGTCCTACGAGAACACCACTGTGGTACAGGAATGGATCAGTGTCCAGTACCAGTCTGACCTGGACACGCTGGGGCTCGGGTTGGTAGGGGGCCGGACATCCTCAGAGGCCTCCACCGCTGCTCCAAGGAACTCCACAGCTGCTTCAGGAAACTCCACAGCTGCTCCAGGAAACTCCACAGCTGCTCCAGGAAACTCCACAGCTGCTCCAGGGAACTCCACAGCTGCTCCAGGGAACTCCACAGCTGCTCCAGGAAACTCCACAGCTGCTCCAGGGACCACAGCCGCACCCTCTGCAGGCCCTACCACTACTAAGCCTTCGAACACAGTGTCCACCACAGTGTCCACCACAGTGTCCACCACAGGTCAGTGTCCTGCCTGATTGCAGCACACCTCAGCCACTTCTATACAGCCAGTGCACAAGGGTCACTATATCTGATCACTCTGTTAGACTGTAGACTAGAGCCAGGGCACAAGAGTCGCTGTGGGAGACCAGTCTACTGTTAGTTTCACTACAGACAACAGCAGCTTATGGCATTTTGAAATCATTACAGATCACATCCTCCACTAACTGAATGATCAGTTTGTGTTGGACAGGGCCACTACCTCAAACCAAAGTTTGACCACATCTAAAGCTAAATGACTCCATTCATAAAGACTTACCTGGGACAAAATGTCTGTTCCAAATAATAAACAGGAAACTCCCCATCAAACAGTTTAGTATATTTTATTTGGGTCCATTGAGCAGTGCAGTATTAAATACACATTTCAAGTTAATTCAAATTTAACATTGACAAAATGCATAATTTAACCCTGATAATTACATCTGTCTCCTGCAGCCAAACCAAGCCACGGCGTGTCCCTCAGCGCCTCCAGTGGACTGTGTGTAGTACTGCTCCTGCTGCTCTGCTCCTCTCAGCGTGTGTTCACCTAAACGCGACGCAGAGCTGCTAATCATGAAGGAAGTCTTATAAGCCGTCTCAAGTAGTCCTTACTTTTACAAAGAGTCCAGATTTAGACACATTCAACAGTACAAGTCCCTCAGGAGCTCGTTTGATTGTTCTTTATATTTATTATTACAGCAGACTATTTTTCAGCTTTTGTAACAAATGAAAGATTTATCTAGAAGAGTTTACCATGATTATCAGATTATACAGTGTCAAGGGCAGGATGTTTTCTATAACCTATGTGCAGTGATGTATATAATTTATCAGATCAAATATGCTTTTTGCACAAATTGTCTTAAAAATATAATTTTTCATGTAAATCTTTTTTGTTTTACACCGTTGATTAGTCAATGAATATGTCTTATAATAGTATAATAATAAAGGTTTGCAGCTTTGAACCTTGTTGGACTGGACTGTCTAAGGTTGTTTCCATTGATGCAGGATCTTAAGACTCAAGATTATCACATGACATGTATACTGTGAAAATCAACTGTCTATTTTTAAATGCACAAATACATTTTACAACTGTCTCTTTGTTAAAGCTCTACCTGCACAAGCAGATTATGAAATACATTTTAATCATCAAAAAATACTTCAACTGTTTGACACAAACCATTTACTTTTATCTAAACAAGCAACAAAATGTGTTACATAAACTATATCACAATATTAAAATATGGAAACACCCAACTGATGATAATCCTGCCATTTCACCTATTTCTCTACCCACTGTGCTGCTTATTTCTACACATTTGTCATATTCATATAATTCTTATGTTAGAAGTGTCCAAAAATATTATAAAATCAAATGTAAAGCATAATACCACAAGTTGGATATCTGAAGAGTGCAAATGGCTCTTGTAGAAGGCACTTGCAGTTCACAGGCGGTTCTTGTAGGATGACCTTACAGGTGTTCACAGGCGGTTCTTGTAGGATGACCTTACAGCTGTTCACAGGCGCTTGTAAACTCCCAGCGGGCTCTTGCAGGTGGGACATGAGTGTTTGGCATTCTTGAGGCGGTTCACACAGAAGGGGATGAGGCAGCAGCCCAGGACACAGCTGAGGAGCACACACCATCACGTTTAGACATGTCACATTTACTACATGGCTTTGATACTTATATTTGAACAGTTTAAAGTGCACATGACTGGTTTGGTGACATGGCCTAACCCTAACATCATTAGACGTACATTTTACTAAAGAGCTTGTCTAGTTTGTTGTATTTTAATTGTATTTAAGTTTATCATTTTACACCCGCAGAGGTAATTCTATAACTGTTACCAAGCAGCCATAATGTTAAAGGAAGTTCATAGCTCTGAGGGGGAATAAATGTGTTTTCTGTGGACCAAATGGCAATTGTATTAGCATTATTGATTATGTAGTTGTTTTAAGCAGGTTATGGGGGGGAAAAAAATCAGAATTTGCATAATACACCATCTTTAGCAAGGGCCAAAACTCACCTAAATGACACAATATTTCTGATTAGACTAATGAAAATGAATTGCAACACATTTACTTTATTGAATGAAGGTCTAAACTGTCAGAAAAATTGATTTTGAGTGATTTTCTGTGTCGATGACATAGTATTGGGATTCTGCTTTAAAACTTTTTGGACTTTTAACTTTTTCCCACAAACTACCTCGTAATTGAAGTTAAAACCATGATAAATATTGAGCACAGGGACTATCCCACCAAACCAAGTAAAAATTAGAAAAACATGAAACCCTGTCACATGCACTTTAAAGATGGCTCAAATGTCTGACCCGCAGAGGAAGAGGCCTCCACAGAAGAGGTAGGTGAGCAGGCCCGCAGTGTAGTCCACTTTAGACAGCACCACCTGCTGGCAGCGCGGGCACAGCAGCTGCACGGGGCCATCAGATGGGGGCGCTGGGGCCACTGAGGAGGGCGCATGTACAGCTTTATCACAGTCATTCAAACATCCAACACACATAACAGAAGTAGACTCACCCACTGCCACCTGTGTGCTGCTGGCCATCCTGCCTGCGGACAAAGGGACAGAGTTAGGAGCTCTGTAGCCACAGCTGCCCCAGGGCAATCTGCATCTACAGCCTGTACTATTCAAACCAATCACACACCTACACAGACTATAAAATGCACTTAAACAACAGGGGCTGCAAGTTTGTGTAGTATAAAAAAGTTATCAAAAGTATCAAAAATCAGATTCTAATCGATACCAAAACTAGATACTCATTTGAGCAAGTATCAATACTAAAAAAGTCACATTCACAGGACAGAAATGAACCTTTCCTGAATAACTTTAGAATGATCTTGGGCTGTATAAGACACACAGACTACTGGACGACTGAGAGATGACACAGATATAAGGTCACATGGGAATATAAAAGAAAGTGCTACTATTTAATGTTGAATATCACACTGTATTGTCTAAAGAAAGTGTTTTTTTTTTTTTTTTTTTATTATCGCGGTGTCAGAATCAGTTTTAAGTATTGAGTCTATTCCTTTGTATCGAAATCGAGTTTGAAATGGCGTTAGTGTACTATAGTATAAGAATCTATTTGTATTAGTGACAGTGATAGTGTGAACTCCGTGTATATAATAATGTCTAATAATGCAATATATTTTAGTTTGGGTATATACATATAAACTACTCAGGAAATACCACTAAAACACAGGTTAAACACAGTCACAAATATAAAAAAGTACTTCTCTTATGTACTACAGTTAATGTGTTTAGCATTTAACTGTAAAACTCAGTAAAACTATTTAAACAGATCGTCGCTCTAAAGTTCAGAGTTTAAATACTCACAGAGAAGTGGAGCGTTCTGGTCGACACAAGCTCTGACTCCGAGTTCACTTCTCTCAGCCTCCTGTACATTCTCCCTCCTCCCTCCTCCGTATCCTCCCTCCTCCGCATCCTCCCTGTCTCCTCCCTCCTAGTTTATTTGTAACTTCCTCCTCTCCTCCCTTGTTCCTCCGCTCGTCTTCTCCCTCTTCCTCATCTTGTCTTCTCCTTACTTCTCTTATCCTCCTCCTCTTCTCCTTCCCCCATTCGTCTCCTTCTTCCCCCTCACCTCCTCCTTCCCGCTCTCATCTCCTTCGTCCTCCTCAACTCCTCCTTCAGCCTCGTCTCCTCCTTCCTCCTCATCTCCTCTTTCCTCTTCTCCTCGACTCCTGCTTCCTCATCTCCTCTTTCCCCCTCCTCATCTACTCCATCCTCCTCCTCGTCTCCTCCTTCCTCATCCTCGTCTCCTCCTTCTTCCTCCTCGTCTCCTCCTTCTTCCTCCTCGTCTCCCCCTTCTTCCTCCTCGTCTCCTCCTTCTTCCTCCTCGTCTCCTCCTTCTTCCTCCTCGTCTCCTCCTTCTTCCTCCTCGTCTCCTCCTTCTTCCTCCTCGTCTCTTCCTTCCCCCTCCTCATCTCCTCTTTCTTCCGCCTCCTCATCTCCTTCCCCCTCCTTGTCTCCTCCCTCTTCCTCGTCTCCTCCTTCTTCCTCCTCTTGTCACCTCTTGTTCCTCCTTGTCTCCTCCTTCTTCCTCCTCTTGTCTCCTCCTCCCCCTCCTCGCCCCCCCTTGTCTCCTCCTCTCCCCTCGTCGTCTCCTCTCTTGTTCCTCCTCGTCTCCTCCCTCGTTCCTCCTCCGCCTCCTCGTCTCCTCCCTCGTTTCTCCTCTTGTCTCCTCCTCCTCCCTCTCCTCGTCCCCCCCCTTGTCTCCTCCTCCCCCCTCCTCGTCTCCTCTCTTGTTCCTCCTCGTCTCCTCCTCGTCTCCTCCCTCGTTCCTCCTCTTGTGGGCTTTTGACGTCACATCAGGCCACGTCTAAACCAAATGAGACCAGCCGAGCTCTGAGGCCATTTGAGCAGTGGCCAAACGTCTGGGACTCCTCACAGTGAGAAGGTTCTGGGCTCATGTCCTGGGCCTTTCTGTGTGGAGTTTGCATGTTCTCCCCGTGTCTGGGCGGGTTGCTTGAGATAAAAGCACTACAGGCATTTTTTTTTTTTTTTTTATTCTTTGTCTGGTTTAGGAAACTACTTGAGAGATACTTAAGATATCCAAAACCCACTCTTTCATTTGTGATTTTAATCTAATTTCTCCACTAAAAGAGATCCAGATTTAAGTTAAAAAAATGTACAAACTAAACGCCTCATTCTCTATGTAACTTTTCAGATTACACCCGTTTGCCTCCATAGAGACTCATGAAATGTTGCTGGCTCGAGTATCAGTTCAGTCGATATCCTGGTTGTAATGTAACAGAACTATCTCTTATGTTTGAACTTCGATATCAGGGCTGAAGACACTGGATTACCTTTGAGATGTTATGGTTTTGCATAAATGTTCCAGGGATTAATCTGCTCCATCTCCTTGGAGACATGCAGGTCATGGCCAGAGCGGATGTTTTTCATGGTGTTATTCTAGAAACAAAATGAACTGTAATAGAAGACAAGTTGTGTCATACTGTACAACATTCCGAACAAAGCAGAAACATCTCCATGGAGACAACCAGGTGGGACGAGGAAAGCGACATAGTGCGTCTTTACACCATGAATAACTTGCAATACGTTATTCTTACCTCAGCGATCTACAGATAAAGTTTCAAATGGCACGTCTGCAATTCACAAGTCAAGTGTGAAAGCCCCTGTGTGAATCAGCAGAATGTGTCAGTGAACGTACCACGGTCCTGCACATAAACGGCTCCCACACGCAAAATAGACGGCACATGCTTCTGCTTCTCCCGTAATGTGATTAGTCCCTGAATGCAGCACGGTCACCCGCTCCCAATCCCACACACTGGCTTTCTGTGGGGAGAACATTGTACACACTCATTTGTATTTCACATCTATGCACACGAGTTATAGCAGTGGCAGAGTCGTTAGCGGTCTTACCTCACAGCTAGAAGGTCCTGGGTTTGATTCCTGGTCGGGCTGAATCATTTAACGGTCCTCCATGTGCTTTTCCTCATGGATATAAAATGTTTTCACACGGAATATTCCAAAGTATGGCATGGTTTTTTGCTTAAAGGCATCTGCACGATTCCATGGAAAAAGAAAGTTAAATCCATACTTCGGAACATTCTCGATGAAGATTGGATACATTTTATGGCATACGTTATAGCCGAACAACGTTGCCATGGAAACGAGCAGGAGTAGTTCAGGTTTGTGGAGATGCAAGCCTGTTCACAGTAGTTTTTCAATGTAATAAACGCAGCCAAAAAAACAACAACATGCTTTTACTTTAGTACTTATACATGTATTTCACGGTGTTGCCCTTTATTGTTCTAAAAAAGTTATATTCGCCCAAAACAACGTATTAACATATTTTATACGTTTCACTTTAATTTTTTTGGAGCTCTGAGTTAAGTCACTCCCCCTTCAGAGCACTATCAGAACACAATCACCGTGCACCCCGCTAATGAAACTATCACACATCACATCAGGTTTGTGAAGTTGTAGTGTATCGATTTGGATCATGTTTTTGTATATTTATGAAGAATTGTCACATGGGAGTGTGGATGACGTCGGCTTGTGGGTGGAGCTTTGAGCAGAATCTTACAGCTAACCATAAGAAGGATTCGAATAGGGCCCGGGAGAGATCGCTAGATTACTCAAACATGCATGGCTGTTATATAAAACCTCTTCACACGTGTTTATGATGAGGGAACAATGTTAGAACATGGTAGAAAGCTAAAAAAAATAAAATAAAATCAATTTTTCATAATACTTCCTCTTTAATACCTTGATAAAACATGCATTTCACTACCAGCAGTCTTGCCTCTCCACAGATCTGACAAATAACTTCACCTGGTGGCGTGACCTACAAGTTTAATGCAGCACTGTGGAGCATTCCCTTTAAAACAATAACAAAGAGACAAGCATGTTACCCTCCACCAGAAATTTTAGTCTCTGTGATCTGCAAATTATTGATAATTCAGGACAGATTATGCTACAAATTGAACAAAGATCTTTTTTAATCAGTACAAATCTTTCACTTGTAAACAGTGCGCAGCATTTACAAAATCTGAACAATTCAAAATCACATTGGTTAATTTCACAATTCCTGCAAAAATAGATTATTTTTTTTTACATTTCAAAATTTCAAAATCAAGTGCTCATCACTGGCCAGCGCAAACCACAGGCTGCACTGACCAAAACTAAATAAATAGTCTGTGTTGAAGAAAAGCCCTGGTCTGGGAGTGTTCCAACAGCACTGGAAAGCACGGTGTTTCAGGAGGACAGTGAACGCACCGCGGACTGGAAGCATAGACTTAGACATTTGGCACAGTATTCGTCTAAATTCAACACAAAAACTTCACCAAGGCTACATGAGCTGGGGCCTGGTTTAGACTTGGTTTAGTACTGGGTTAGTCCAAGGTTAGTCCTGGTTTGGACCCAGTTAAGTGCTAGTTTGGACTGATTTACACCTGCCTGAGAGCTTTTTAGTCAAGGTTTAATCCCATTTTAGACCTGCGCTGCAAAAAACGCTATCCAAGTTCAACGTAAAGGTCCTAAATTACGCAAATTTGATGCTTAAGTCATATTATACTTTTACCTGATCAAAAACAGACCTGGAGTTGTGTTTTGTTTCATTCACACATGTTTGAGTATCCCTTTATTATTAGTCATCTCCAAAGCTCAAAATGCTCTGTTTCAACTTGTCATGAAGCAGTAGTTTTCAAGTTAACAGCTCCTTTTTACATTTAATTCAGTAGAGATTGGCAATTCCAGGGCTGAGATCATCCAAATGATTCTAGTGCAGGTGTTTGGAATTTAAAAACACAGTGGAGCACTTCCTGTACTACCACATGACATCGCAAGTGTTTTCTGTTTGAGAGAAGAACTCAGCCTAAATATGCATGCTTTAGTATGTGTTAAACGTGTGAGTGAAACAAAACACAACTCCAGGTCTGTTTGTGATGAGGAAACAACATTATAACAGATCAGATCAGAAAATAGCGTAATATGAGCCTTTTAAAGTGCATATGACAGGTTAGACTCATGCCTAGTTGCCTGGTTTAGTCTAGTTTAGCCTAGATTGGTCATTTTGCTTCCTGGATGGACACTGGCAGCAGATGTGACCTAACCACCATAATGCGAACAAGGGACAAACCTAGTCTAATTTACACAATAAATATGAGCAGACAAAATATATGACAACTTCTTGATTTTTCTAAATGAAGGAATTTGGATGAATGAACAGATTTTGTGCATTAATGACATGGATAGAGGAATTTAGTTTTAGAACTCAGCACTACTCCCTGTAATTTTCAAATTTTAACATTTCAGCTTTTTCCTCACAAAGTGCCACTTAACTCATGTAAAACTATGATAAATATTGACCACAGGTGCTATCCCACCAAACCAAGTTAGAATAATAAAAAAAAACTGTCTTATGCACTTTGAATTCAAGATTTTGTTTCTCAAATCCATGCAAAATATTCTAATTTTAAGTTCTCTACATACATTTTTTTTGTTTTAGATCAGGTTCAGTTTTGATGTAGACCTAATCAGCTCTGATAAACCCTCAAAGTCTAGATTGAGTCTTAGTTTATTTCTAGTTTTAAACTGCCTAACCGGATTCACAGAGTTCGAGTCGTGTTTACTTCTCATGAGACATAAAACTAGTGTACTTCATTGGCTTTATGTAGTGATGTCATTATAAAGTGTTTTGGGTTATTCATCATTTTATACTCAACAATTTTAACTCATTTTGGTTAGTTTAGGTAAGAAATGGAACTTTCTACCTTGAACTTTCCTGCAATTGGCCTTGTTTGCAACATGATATGATTTTATCTGTTAGCCTTTGTACAACACCAAATGATGTTGGTAGAAAAGTAGTTGGAGCAGGAGTAGTGGACTGGACTGACAAATGACAATGACTAAATCTGGATCTTGTGTTTAGAGATGGAGGAGGACCATCTTGGATAACTCTATAGGACAGCGCAGAGCCTCTCCAACAAACAGAGAGCAGCTTCTAGTGGTGGAGAGTGGAACTGACTGGACTGCTCTTAGACCGGAATGATTTTACAAAGAGGACCAGGCGATTTGACAAGGAAAAAAAATGTAATTGGACCAACAGGGCAGGCTGGACAAACTCAGAGTTATCCTACTCAGACTGGGTCAACTCAGAGTGGATTGTATTAAGTCAAGTCATAAATGCAAAAGAAAGTGTGTCATTTTTGCAGATTTTAAACATAAAGCGTAATTATTCATTATTAATTTTCAGTCTCCTTCAGGCAGCAGGAGACTGGGTCAGACTGGGCTAAAGCTTTAAAAAGTGACTCTGAGTTACTTCAGTTTGAGTTTGAACAAACTCCAAATTATGACAAACCTGCTTGTTTAGAAGTGAAGCTCCTTAAGCAGAGCTCCCGGCTCCATGCCTCATTCACTTGTTCCTTTCACTCCTTATGATCACAGTCTGATAGAACCACTGCTAGGAGGTCACCAGTGCACGCTTCTGTTCAGAGTGCCTGTTCTCCGTCTGGTCCTGCTCCTCTCCTGAGAGCTCCTCCCCTGAGAGCTCCTCTCCGTCCCCTGAGAGCTCCTCCAGGTCCTCGTCTCCCTCTGTGTTCTGCTCCTCAGTTCTGTCCCTGAGCGCCGTCAGGAGCAGCCGTAGCAGAGCGTTCTCGTGCCGTAGGCTGTCTGAGGTGTGGGTGAGCTGCTGTAGTCTCTGGACAGCCTGGCTCAGCTGGCGGCTTTTATCACGGTGCTGCTGCTCCAGACTGCGCCGCTCCTGTTGTAGCTCCTGGTTGTGGAGGTGCAGAGCGCGGGCATCTTGGCTCAGTCTGTGGTGCTGTCTCCAGAGGTGAGCCAGCTGCTGGGACAGGCGCTCACAAGCCCGATGCAGCTGTCCCACCTCCTCCTGTAGGGCCTGCACCTGGGCCCGGAGCAGAGGCTCGGGGCCCCCCTCTCCCCCAGGGGCCCTGTGGGGGGGGCGCACAGAGTCTGAGTGCTTCAGGACGAAGCGCAGCAGGTTAGGCAGAGTGAGGGGCTGCTCCTCTGGGAACTTGACGCTCTGATGCTTCCTGAAAGAAAAACAAAACAGTCAGCACCTGCCACAGGAGGGCGCAAGGATGTGTCTGCAGTGGCAAGCCCCAACCCTGGGCTTAGAGGGAAGGGGACACATTTAAAGTTACCTGTCGTCTGTACAAATGTCCCTGTAGTTGTTTTATCAGAAATGAATTAGTGACATTCAAAAAAACTAACCTGAAAAGGCAAAAAAGGTTCCCCAATTGAAAGAGCAAAGTAGTGCTTCAGTTTAGCCCTGCTATGTGATCAGTGATTAGACCTTAACACGAGCTTTAATGACACACTAGTCCACATGTGTTCTGACCTGTATCTGGGGAAGAGCAGGACGCTGGGCACTCGGTCCACCATCATCTCCCAGGGCAGGTCGTTCAGAGCCACGTTCACCCTGAGACACACAAGAGCTTGAATTATTGGTCTTATGGGGACATTTTATTCATTTCCTGGAGACTGATCTGAACCTGTCCCACACTTACTAAACCCTAATTTAACTTATTGTAACCCAGATGTGAACTTTAAACCATGTTGTTGTTGTCTAATAATGAAGGATTTACATCGTGGACCAGATTTCTGTCCCAATAAGAGCAGCAGATGATGAGTGTAGTGTGTGCAGACTGAGCAGAGTGTGTGTGTGACAAAGAGATAAATACCAGTTCACATCAGAGATCACAGGTACCTGTTGTATATAGCTGTACTTCTAAGTATAAAATACAGATTACTCTCATGGTAAAATCTACTGCAGGAATCAGTTGTAGAAGAAATCAAAAACTACTCAGAGAAGAAATGTATGCAACAGCAGGGGAGTGCAGTACCGTACCTGGCCACAGTGAGGGCACTGTGGGGCTGCAGCAGGCGGGCCAGTTGGATGAAGATGTGGTGGAGCACAGAGCAGAAGCCACACCACTGAGTGTAGTAGAGCAGCAGGACGTCCTGCAACACAGCACCAAACTGAGGTTAGTCCTGTTTTCACAACACTAAGACTTGTATTGGTCATGTTCTAGTCCTGGTTTAATTTAGTCCCAGTGAATGATTCACAGGAGAAATGTGAGAAACTCCACTGTCCAGGAAACAAAAGCACTGTGCAAACTAGTCAAGTCTGACACATACACACAACTACAGAGCAGCAAAAATAAAACTTAACTTTGAAGGCATGCAGGCGATATGCCTGCACCCAGAAATGTTACACACTGCTGTTTTACACTCTCATTTACAAAACATCTGAAATGGTTTCCAGTCATATTGTTTATTAACCAAAAATGGATAATGGAGAATGATTTCATTTTACAAACCCATTCCTAAAAACATTTAAACTGTTACATGGTGTTAGTCATGTGGCATAGGGTTACACACAGGGAGTGTCTTTTGCATAGCTCCAAAGCAGGTACCTGCTGCACGTCCAGCACCGTGTGGCTGAAGGAGGAGCTTGTCACCTCGGTGATCAGGGCTGGAGGAGAGCCTCCCTCCGTCTGTCCCACCAGGTATCTGTGCAGTCTATTGTAGGGGGCGCTGAAGTTCATGATGAAGCCCTCTGCAACACAACAGCACATCATCACAACATGTAAATGTCACCACAGTCACTGGGATGGAGCGGGCAGAGGGACTCGTGGTTATGCAAAAGAGACCTCTGACACACTGGACGAGGTGGAACAGGAAACGCCTCCCGGCGAGGGGCTAGCACTAAAGTATTCTTTTTTGTTAGGATCCAGGATCTGTGCTATTGTGGTCTGGGGAGACAAGGTTGCCCCACACAGGACACCAATGGAGAAATAATAGCTAAATACAGAATGTTCTGGACGCTCAAAGACACTTTACAGTGCATTATTCATTCACTACATACTGGTCATTGTTGTAGCCACAGCTGCCTTGGGGTAGGCTGATGAAAGTGAGGATGGCAACCTGTGCCATCGGCCCGTGTGACCACCACCAACACTCACACGCACCACATTCATACTAGGCAGTTTGGATAAAGTGCCTTGCCTAAGAACACAAGAACAGATGAGTGTGATTGTGCTGTACCGAGGTCCTGTGTGAGTGTGGCACGATGGATGGGCTGGAGAACATAGTGCACCTCGTCCTTCAGGTCAACAATGGCAGCAAACGAGCGCTCATGAGCTCCGGGCCCCTGAGGCTCCTGAGGCACTGCACTGCTACTGTTGTGTGGGGCACCCAGCCTCACTGCCAGGGGCCAGTTGAGCTCCGCATCCAACAGGTAGAAGCGCAGGGTCTTATTGGTGAGACAACGCAGCCCAGTGAAGCCCACAGCTCCAGTGGCGGGGGCGGGAAGGGCTTCATTTTGTGGAGAGGCCTCATTTTGAGTGGCCTCTGTGGTAAGAGGAGCCTCTGTGGCAGGAGGGGCCTCTGTGGCAGTGTCCCTGAGGGGCGCAGTCCGGGAGCAGGCTCTGTACTGTCCCAGGGCACTGTAGTCTGTCAGGAGGCTGCAGCAGGACACACTGGAGGAGGGATGGAGGCAGCAGTGAGGCAGAGATGATGGGCCCACAGAGGGGACTGTGCAGACTGATGAGGTCCTGAGACCCGTCCCATCCAGGCACAGCTCACAAACAGCAGTGGACTGAGGCACAGGCACAGAGTGGCAGCATGCAGTGCCTCCACTAGGACAGGAGTGGTACCGCACTGCCATGTCTTCAACCTGAGGAAGAGAACACTACGGTCAGAGTAACTGTAACATACGTCAGTCCTCTTCGGAGTCAGGTGAACTGTTCAGAGTCAGAAAAGGACTGGCCACTGGGCCTGCAATACAGTATAGCACTCCCTACAGGGGAGAGGAGGAACTGCAGCTCTGACCTGCTGTAGGAGAGCACTGGGCTGAGGGTCCAGAGGGTCATAAGGCAGGAACAGGAGCAGAGCGGGCCCTTTGAGAAGCTCCTCCTCCAGGAGGCGAGACTTGGTGCCAGGAGGCTGCAGCCATTGGAGGGCGGTCTCATAGTGTTGAAAGACCCAGCTGCAGATGACCTCAGAGGTGAAGTTGAGCTTAGATCGAGGAAAAACCTGTCAAACACAGACATATGAATACAGCTGACCTTTGTTATCTATGCCTCTTTAGACCACACCATGCACAACATTTACATCAAACACACATGTAACATGTCCACAAATGTGCTGCAGTGCCAATGTTACACCTGTATTTGGCGCTGTAACACTGACAAGTCTTATACACAGGACAGGTTCTTAAACAAGTTCCACTATGAGAGCCACATTGATTTTTCTCCTTTTTAAGCCAAAACCTCATTTAAAAAAATACTGTAATAAACAGTCTTTACAGATCCACTTGACATTTGACACATTCATATATTTTTCTAAATCTGACTTGGTTTGGTGGTATAGTGCCGGTGCTAAATATTAATAATAGTTTTACATCAAATACATACAAAAAATTAAATAAATAAAAAGTTTGTATCAGTGAGTGAGTGAGAAGAGACAATTTACACAGAATACCCACAAGGAAAGCATTTTTCGGATGGTTAAACGGTGATTTTACAAAATAAAAATTGTCATTTTTGTCAAAATCATAGTTTTTGTGTAATTTAGACAAGTTTTTGTCCCTTGTTTGCATTATATTATGTGGCCAGGTGACCTCTATGCACGTCATATCTGATGATGAAGATATAAAGTAAAAAAAATAATAGTAAAATTTGTTCAATGTTTTTTTCTGGTACTTAGTAATGAACAATAACATGCATTTATCATCCTTTTATATTGTGTTCATCGGGCCATAGACATAGTTTGGGGGTCCAGGACAAGAAGCCTTATATGGGCCCCTCCATTATAAATTAACAGGAAGAGGGATCAATTCTGGGTCCTTAGGCCCCAGGACAACAGACCCTTTTGTCCCCCGCTGTCGACTCCCCTGGTGTGATGTTGCTCTAAACAGTAGAAACGACACAGTGGCCTTGGCATGCCTCACCAGTGACGAGTTGAACCTTCTGTGGAGGTAGACGCTGCCCTCCTCTGGCACGGGGAGCATCTGTGCCACATGTCTGCTGGTGACCACGCCGAAGCGCACAGCCCCACGGAAATCTGACACAAAACACACCCATAACTGACCGCTCCTACCGACAAAACCAACGCTCTGTGAATATAAAATGTGGGAATCTTGAAAGATCATTCATCAAATTTAGTTAATGCCATTATTCTAATAAACTTTAACTATTACCATTTTCCCTTTTAATAAGGTTGATCCATGTTTTATCAGAACAGAAAAAGCTTTTTCTCTGCAACCCTATTTGTCACAGACTTTGAATGAAAAATAAATACATTTTTTAAAAGTGTGAGCTTTTAGCATGATCTAATTTTACTAATATGACACGTTTTGTGTTTCACTGATCATTAATGTCTTTGTCCTGTGTGTGAATGGAATGTTTTGTGCCCGTTTACTGTCATCACCCTGCCAATGGGACTACAGATGAAAATGAGCCTGTACGATTAACTCTGGCACATTTACATCTGTACTGACTGATGTTGAGTAACGTGCACTGTCCCATAGTTAATAAATAAACATTTTTAAAGAACAGCGCTGCCTCACCCCTGCGGAGGGCCTGCAGGGCGGAGCGCAGGTAGGTCAGGTACCCCGGTGGCTGTGGAGACGAATGGAACTGGAAGAAGCCCACCACCCGAGGCTGAGGACACAGTACAGCGGAGTTTACACTTATATATTCACATGTTCAGAGGTTTGAGTCCAGATCAGGAGAGAACGGTCCTACCTCATGATAAGACAGGAAGTCCCTCAGCACGGCCTCTGAGGGCAGGTATGTGAGCGGAGTGAGGACCCTCAGCACAAAGCTCTCCACGTACGGGGCCACAAACGGACC
The DNA here is from genome assembly GCF_009829125.3 of Periophthalmus magnuspinnatus. Classification (NCBI taxonomy): domain Eukaryota; kingdom Metazoa; phylum Chordata; class Actinopteri; order Gobiiformes; family Gobiidae; genus Periophthalmus; species Periophthalmus magnuspinnatus. Next base: position 6,818,312 of record NC_047126.1, on the reverse strand, counting down.
CTTGTACTCAATCGGCCCAAATCTGAAACAAAATATTAGCCTCGTCTGTAACAAGATCAGCCTTTGTAGTATGCGGTGTATATAAATGTAGCATTAGCAATAACAATGTGTAACTGTCCATTTTAATAACGGTCAAGACTTTGCAGAGACATGTGTTCCCCGTATCTGACCCTCCCTTCACTCAGTGCTACAGGTCACACAGTCAGGAGCTGCTGTTTTGATTTCCACACACTTGACTTAGGTACCATAGCGGCTGAGTGGTTAGTCTTCATGCCTGACAACAATAAGGTTCTGGCATCGACTCCCAGGTGACATGTGCAGAGTTTGGCTGTTTCTCACCGTTTTTTTTTCCAGGACTTCTGGTTTTCCCTATCAACCCAAAACATGCACCATAGGTCAAATCCTATAGCTAAGATAGTCCTGACCAAGACTAGCTCAAGATGGGAGATGGGTCTGGAGATGGGTCCCTGGACACTGCAGCGCTCACTGCTTCTGAAGGATGGGTCAAATCCACCGGACAAATTTCCCTTGAGTGTTAGCAGATCATATTTCTGGATTCCTGAATATGTAACTGGAGCACAGTGATTGTGCTCTGGGTCTCAAACCTAACCACAGTGTTATAGTTTAAAAACGGTCCATGGCCGACCCACCTCCTGAAGAAGAGCTGGATGCTGGGGTACTGGTACAGACGCCGCTGTTTACGGCAGCGCCCATGGCTCCACCAACAGTTCACTGCCACAAACTGCACCTGCAGGGGGCGATAGAGAGGTGAGCTGGCCCACATCAGCAGGGAGCAGAGAACAGAGGGTACAAAGGGGGCACAGGGACAGTAAGGGGTACAGGCCAGATGACGTGGAGCGCACACACACACAGAGGGCGCAGAAAGCACAGGACAGGTGTACTATGATGATGGTCGTACCTGTTTGGCCAGCTTGTGTGCCACCAGCTGCAGCTCTTGCCGTGCAGCCATGGAGTGGGCACACCAGGGGGCATAGAGGAAGAGCAGGGACACGTCTGCTACACTCCTCAGACGCTCCACCTGAGACACACACACACATATTTTTTGAAAAAAAAAAAAAATGTTAGTGGAGTTAAATGTTTTTCTTGGCTACATAAGTCCATACATCTTACTTCATATATTTGATGTCTTCAGTATGTATATAAAATGGAGAAAATACACAATGCAATATATTGTACTTTATTTTCGCTGTAAAACTAAGAACAGCCCTGCCAAGAAATTAGGAAACAACCGCTCTTAATTTTTCTATACTTCATCATATTGGGAACAAAGTATGTGAGGTTTGTGACAGATACTGTGTTTGCATGGATCACAAACATCTGCAGAAAATGTGAGAGAGAAAACTTCAGGAAGAGCAGGTTTTAAACAGCTCCAATAGAGGTTGATTTTTTCTGTATAATCAAACAGCATTGCTTTTGCAATTTGCCAACTGACCCACAAATATGTTAACTTTACTCAACGGAAATGTTCGATTTTCAACAAAAAGGTGAGAGTGACCAACTGAAAAACTGTTGGCTAATGCTGGCTAGTTTGTGACTGTAATTTTATGTGAGAGACTTCTTTAAGGGTACAACTGAGCTCACCTGTTGTGGTATATATTTAAAAAAAGCTCTGATTAAAGTCTCACAGCTTCAGACAGTGCAGGGCCCACAGTTAGCGTCACACCCCCGCAGAATGTGGATGACATCAGCTGCAAATTATCATTACTTTGCCAGCAATACTTTATGTCCTGCTGACATTAAAAATATTGACACTGTGACTAAATTCAACAGGTTCTAGCCATGTTATGTCTGTGTGTATTTCTAATGTGGAGCGCAGTACTAGCCATGCACTTAACGGTTAACGAGTCCTCACCTGATCGATCTGTCCCAGGTACAGGTCCACCACAGGAGCCTCGGGGGAGAAGAAGCGCACTGGGGGCCGGGCCGGGGCCACCACGTTCTTGGCACGGCTGAAACCACAGACAACAAATTCTATGGGAAACACTGAAGTATACAGCTCATTAGTCTAAGATTATAAGGGCACAAATGATTTTTATTTGAATCATTTAATCTAATTCAATTTGTGGAGTATAAATGTCACTTACTGCCCGTATTTAATGTTTAAGGAGTAATTTTGGACCAGTGCAGTCTCTTTTATAAGTTTATGATAATGTCTTCAGCAACAAAGTCCAATTTTGTCATGTCATTTGGGACTGAAAAAGCTGGTACTAATTCTGATACTATAATCTTAAAGTTACTGCTGAAATTAGATAAAATAACACAGAACAGATCCAAGTGTGTTATGTAGCTGTTATTTATGTCTCAACGACAGAACAGCTTTGTATAAATACAAATTCAAAAATTAAAAAGTGCAAATGTCTTCAGTACCAGCGCTTGACACCTGATACCAGTGTTGTTTTTAGACTATACAACTATTATTACTCCTGTTTTAATGGCAAACCCTGTACTTTTTCATATGGCTGTGAGAAATGCACATTTTGATTAAATGCAATTTTTGATTATCAATCAATTAACAACTTGCAAAGGTGGCAGTTTTTCCATTTCTTCCACAAACAACAAAATCTCCAGTCTTATTCTGCATAAAAACAGCTCACCCTGTAGTTTAGATCTATTCATGTTCTGAAATGTGATTCTTGTTTTAGTTTGTCAGTTCAGATTTCACTTTTTAGTCAATAATTCTAGACGTGTTTAAAATATGAACTTTGAGCAAAGAACAAATCGTTAAACCCTGATTTAGACTTCAAAAATACAGTATAACATGACGATAATCTTAGAATTTCTTTCTCTCCAACTGGTTCAAGAACATTCTATGGAGTACACCAAACACAGGTGCTATGATGTACAACATTACAAATACAACGTTTATTGTTTAAGACACAAAGTTCTTAAAAATGATATAGTTCGTTTAATGTAGTCTTTTTAAACATTTACTCTCAATACTTAACTTCACCCCACACATATTTATTACTCTTTGACCTCGTTATGGGCCTATCGTTGCATCAAAGCGCCTTTGTTCACAGACAATCGCAATGCACCTTATTGTGATTATGAAAAACATTAAGTAGAAAGGAAACTGACTCGGCCAAAGTTGTGGTTGGGACACATTTGCATTGCAGGACATCTGTTAATCTAGCAACCTCCTCACGAGACACAGAGTTACACGTCCACGGTCCTAATGCCCAAAACAACAACGCCCCAGAAGACTTGAACCTGCCCCCAACTTATGTACAACTAGATAAACATGATGTGTCCTGCTTATTTGGTGTGTTAGCTGTGGGAAATAATGCTTTAGGACCAGCTAATCCTGTCCAGTGACACCCAAGCCGAAGGTGAGCTTAAAGGTCCTGTATTACACTAAATGTGTTCTTGTGAGCTGCTAGCCATGCTATAATGATGTTACCTCCTCAAAAACATACTGGAGTTGTGTTTTGTTTCATTCACACATGTTTTAGCAATCCTGGTTTATTAGTCTGTCTATATCTCCAAAGCTCAAAATGCTCCGTTCCACCTTGTGATGTCATGAAGTGGTACTTTTCAAGTTAACAGCTACTTTTTACCTTTAGTTCAGTAGAGATTGCCAATTCCATGGCTAAAATGATCCGAGTGATTCTAGTGAAGGTGTATGGGGTTTAAAAACACAGTGGAGCACTTCCTGTATTACCACATGATGACATCACAAGGTGGAACAGGGTGTTTTCTGTTTTGAGAGAATAAGTCATCCTAAATATGCAGGGTTTGTGGGTTAAACATGTTTGAAATGAAGTGAAATGACATAAAACAAAACTCCAGGTATGTTTTTGATGAGGAAACATGAGTAAATAGTGTAAAATAGGCCCTTTAAGTCCTCTGAGCTTAAAGCCTATAGTCCCAGTCTGACACTTTACCGCTGCTCTGGGGGTGCACTCTAGCCTCCCCTTTACCTGCATGTGAACTTGACAGCCAGGATGAGCAGCACACCGAGCAGGATCGCCCCGCACAGCACCTCGGGTCTCCGGGCCATTAGGAACACGACCTGCCGGAGAGACTGCCGAACCCGCACCCGGCGCAGCATTACCGCCTCTGGTCCGCTCTCCGTCCCATTTATACAGCCCTCCCGGCGGCTCTCTACGCGGCCATTTGCCTGCCGGGGGAGGGTTGAATACCTGGGCAGCCACACACGAAGCTAACGGGGATTGGGCATGACTGCGTGGAGCGGAGAAGGCTGTGAAACGCGGCCGGATCAGACCAACCTTTCTTCCCCACGTCGACTTTCCACTTCCGCAACAATGACGCCGGGGACTGGGGGCAATGTGTCGCGTTCCTAAAAGCGAAGGCACCAAGCCGGAAATACTAGCATTGTTTCAAACTCATTTTACAAAAGAAAATATATTTTGGATTGACTATAATTAAGGTAAAATAAACTCTTATCACGTGTACGTTTTAGAAAGCCACTTTCGTCATGATTTCGTTTAGCTTTTTTTTTTTTTTTTTTTTCTTTACCACGGCCCCTTGCTGAAGCCAACGTTGCCGTGACAACTACTGAACACAAGATGGCGGTCTCGTTTAAAAGTTAATAATTATGCCACATTTGTGAAACTCAGTAAAATGTAATGCCATGTCCAACCATTCAAATACATAGAGGCTCCTTTATTTATAAAAGTATTGATTTTAACATTTGAAAAGAAATAAAAGTGTGCAACAGTGCAATTAACAATGCAAAAAAAGACAACATTAGAAAGACAACATTAGAAAGTGCATCTTTAAGATTAACGATGGCATTTTTCACGTGAAACCTTTCTGGCAGAAGGTCGACCTCCAGCCTCTTTCATGGTTGTTATCACTTTGCCTGGAATGTCCTACAGTTTATAAACACAGACAGCACTTTAGATGGTTAGATGACATTTTCTTGGACAACTCAAAAATGAGAAGAGGTATTTCCGTTAACAGAAAAAGCAGACATTTTTTTAACTGAGAAAAGTATTAAGTCAGTCATACAAGCATTGGTTTATCTCATTTAGAGCATTGTCCATTAGTTTGGTCATTGGCCTACAAAAAAAATCTTAATAAAATTGAACTGACACAGAACTGCTGGACTGACTTTGAACTGCTCCATGAGCGAAGGTGACGCTCACCAGACTGACAGAACAGAATGAGCTGGCTCAGTCTGTAAGAAAAGGTCTCTGTTTACAGAGCCTGTATGTCTTTACAATCAGCTGATCAACATGGTACCAGACCAGACACTTAGCTCTGATGCTCTGCCTTTACCTAAAACCAATGCTTTTAAGAAATCCCTATTATACAGAGCTGTGTCCAGTTGGAATAATCTGCCTCCATATTTAATACACATTAAAAAGGAGGACCTTTTTAAAAAGAAATTAAGACAAAAATAGTACTTAACAAAGAAACTGCAATTCAATGTTAAAATATTTCAGGTGAGACATGTGTAAATTGAAATTGTAAATTGCTAAACATTTATATGTGGCAATGTTTGTTAAAAAAAAAAATTTTAATTATTTTTCCTAACAGAATGTCTGTGAAATGAACATTTGTTTTGTAAAGTTGTAATGTTTAAATGTAATCGTGTAAATGTGTTTTATGTGGACTCCACAAAGAATAGTTACTGCTGCGGTAAAAATGAAAGGGGACCCAAAATGAAAACTAAAGAACACCTCTATCTTTCATGTATTCAATTAAAGGGGTTTTTAAGGCTAATAGTTGGTTTGGTGCTGTCACCTGCTCGTCTCCATGGAGATCAATACATTTTATGCCATATCACGTAACATTTCAGGCAAAAACCTAACATCTCCATGCATAGATTGGTTATAGAAGGTTTCAGACTCTTCCTCAGAACTGACTGTGAACACATTCAATTAAAAACTTTAACATGGCATCAACAGAATTCAGGCAACTGTGTATCTCCACAACAGGAGACATGCACAATGCAATAACCAACAAAGTCCATGATTTTAAAATTATACATTTTAGTCATTGAACTGACTAAGAGAAGTGGACCTCTGTGGGTCATTTTTCATACCAAGCCAGAGGCCTTAGGGAAAGGCCAACAGTGCCACAGCACGGTCCTCCAGGCAACATGTGAATCAACTGCTCAGAGCCACAGTCAGATAAGCGTTTGCCCTGTCACCATTAGTGCACCCATGGGGCTGCTCTCAGGTGCGTGTGCACACTGCTCACACAGCGTTTGTGTCGGGGTGCAGGAGGCGCCGCACCATCCGGTCCATGTTAAGGATGGGGCTGAAGTACAGGCCCCAGTAGAACAGACAGCTGCAGAGGAAATGAGGGGTGATGGGCCACAGCAGCACCAGGAACAGACCCTGAGAGAGCAGCTCCCAAAGGTGGTTCCACAGGTCCCCAGGCACGGCCCTGCCACACACACAAACGCACACAAACACACACACATTACATTATCACCTTTTATTGTCATTTTAAAAATCATTCAAAATGTCCTGAAGTAATAGTTGTACCTGATGCCGGCTCTGGCCCACAGCCTCCAGAGGGCGCCTACGTCCAGCACAGACAGCTGCATGGCATTGACTATGATGAAGCGAGAGGTCCAGTAGTGCACGGACAGCCAGTCACAGGCGAATTCTGCCATCAGCTGGTACGGCAGGAGCGCGTACTTCACCAGGAACTCCGCCCACTGCCTCCTACTGGGCTCCACCTGAACCACAACAACGGCGTGAAGACACCACCACATGGAAACTCAAACATTTACAAAAGGTAATTTCACCAGCACCAGGATCCATCATACAATTACCCATACCACAGAGTGTGCAGAATATTTTGTGACTTCAACCTGCCCCTCCAGTCTTTACCTGTGAGTAAGTGAGCCCACTCTCCTCCGGCTGGTCCCTGGGAGCCATGGCCGGACAGCAGGTGTGCAGGAAAGGCAGGAACATGTTGGAGTATTCAAACAGGTACAAGTAGAGCAGTGTGAGCCGAGGAGAGCGCTTCAGTGAGTACAGCAGGAACAGAGACATGCCTGGGTACGCCGCCTGCACAACAGCAAACGTAAACAAGTTCAGTATTTCAGACTCAACGGCAGCAACAACTATAATTTGATTAAATGTCACAATGAAATTATTGAAAAATTTGGACTTTCACAGGGTATAATGTAAACAGAACACCATCAAACAAGAAGTCCTCAGTTTTAAAAGATGCATTAAGTTCTGGTGAAGGGTCCGTGACTTGCTCAACTCATGGAAATGCGTGTTAGTGTGTTGGTAGTGTTATTGCTTTGCCTGGAATGTTCCACAGTAAGGCCCATTGTCATAGCAATCAACAATTCAAAGCAAAATATTATATTATTTGAATGGTCAACCATTCTCATAATGGCACCTTATAACAGGAACCCCATGAATAGCCAAAAAATATTTGGGAGTCACCAGTATGTCTCTGTGACGACAGCGATATTTGATTCTATTCTGTGGAACCATCAGGAAAAACAACATGTTCTCCATGGAGAAAAGAAGGTTCTATTTCATCCATATTGACCACAAGGTGGCGTTCATCTGGGATTCATAGAACTGCTGTTACTTTTGTTTTAAATCCTCAACCTACAAAACTGCAAAACTTGGCAATCGTCATGGAGATGAGCATGTGACACCACCAACTATTTTTTAGTCATTAAAACAGCTCTAACTGAATGAATGAAAGATTCATGAGTTACTATGGAACATTCTAGGCAAAGTAGTAACATTTTTATGTGACAAGCAAGTAAAGGTACAAAGCACAATGCTGCCCTGTGATTGGTCCAATCTCCTCACCTTATACTCCCACAGATTCTGTGGTGGTTTGACTCCCAGAGTTCTGACTTTATCCAGTTCAGCCAAAACAGTGCGTCTGTGAGCTGGGTTTTGGATACTGTAGGGAGGAGTCAGCAGCTCCTCCTCCCCCAACATCAGGAGGAGCCTGGACAGAACACAGTCACATCTCCAGTCACAGAGGACACACAGAGGACACACAGAGGACACACAGAGGACGCACAGAGGACGCACAGAGGACGCACAGAGGACGCACAGAGGACACACAGAGGACACACAGAGGAGGCACAAAGGACGCACAGTCACATCACATCTCCAGTCACAGAGGACACACAGAGGACACACAGAGGACGCACAGAGGACGCACAGAGGACGCACAGAGGACGCACAGAGGACACACAGAGGACACACAGAGGACACACAGAGGACACACAGAGGACGCACAGAGGACGCACAGAGGACGCACAGAGGACGCACAGAGGACGCACAGAGGACGCACAGAGGACGCACAGAGGACGCACAGAGGACACACAGAGGACACACAGAGGACACACAGAGGAGGCACAAAGGACGCACAGTCACATCACATCTCCAGTCACAGAGGACACACAGAGGACACACAGAGGACGCACAGAGGACGCACAGAGGACGCACAGAGGACGCACAGAGGACGCACAGAGGACACACAGAGGACACACAGAGGACACACAGAGGAGGCACAAAGGACACACAGTCACATCACATCTCCAGTCACAGAGGACTCACAGAGGACACACAGAGGAGGCACAAAGGACACACAGTCACATCACATCTCCAGTCACAGAGGACTCACAGAGGACACACAGAGGACGCACAGAGGACGCACAGAGGACGCACAGAGGACGCACAGAGGAGGCACAAAGGACGCACAAAGGACGCACAGAGGACGCACAGAGGACGCACAGAGGACGCACAGAGGACACACAGAGGACACACAGAGGACACATAGTCACATCACATCTCCAGTCACAGAGGATGCAAAGAAGACACACAGAGGATGCACAGAGGACGCACAGTCACATCACATCTCCAGTCACAGAGGACATACAGAGGAGGCACAGAGGATACAGAGGAGGCACAGAGGATACACAGAGGACACACAGAAGAGGAACAGAGGAGGCACAGAGGAGGCACAGAGGAGGCACAGAGGAGGCACAGAGGACACAGGAGCTTTTGTACCTTCCGTTGACGTTCTCCTGCAGGAAAGGTTCCATGTAGAGGTGAGCCCACGGCCCCAGGCTCTGCAGCCAGGTCAGGACCTCCTGAGGGCTCCAGTGGGACACGGGTTTAGAGAGCAGGAGGTCTGAGGGCTCCACTGCTCCCATGCTCCAGTGATACCCCAACACCAGCACCTGCACAGCACAAGCAACCAGCAAACACTCAGACAACACTTTTAAACATCAGGAGCAAAAACAGACTCAAATCCCAGACTTAATATTCACACACTGTCCTACAGGGCTGCAAGATTCATCACAATCAAATCAACACGGCTATTTGAATGGGCACAATTCTCAAAAGCTGCAATTTTTGAAGTAGTTCTTAGCAGAATTTCCTCCACAAATAATATCTCCTGTTTTATTCTGCACAAAAACTGCTAACCCTGTAGTTTAGAACTGTACAAACATGTTCTGAAATGTGATTCTTGTTTTAGTTTGTCAGATCAGATTTGTCAGATCTTTTTGTCAATTCCTCTGCGCACGTTTAAAATATGAACTTTTGAACAGAATCTAATTATAACAACATAAATCGCAAATCTAATCACAGTCACAATGTTTGCCAGAAAAATCACTTTTGATATTTTTCATAACATGTTCAGACCGACTCTCTTATCCTCCCCTTATCTTCAGATTACGGTTTTATTGTCCGTACACGTGTGAGGAATGAACAAAGAGCTTGAATCCTTCGCATAGACAGACCCAATTACGTATGTCTCGAAGCTGCAAGGTTAGAGAGCCTGCCACCTGCTCGTCTCCATGGAGATGTTACTGCTTTGCCTGGAATGTTCCACTAATAGCATTAAACTTGTCTCCATGGAAACAAGCAGCTCACAGTAAGAATGCATGTTTTTTCAAGGTATTTTTAGCAATAATAATAAAAAAAAGTAATTGGATAAATCTGAGTTTAGTGTACGGCATATCAGGATTCTACTGGGAACATCCAGCAGCTCGTCTCTGTAATAGACGGATATGTTTAATGCCATACTAGTCAAAACTCTAGGCAACGCAGTGATGTGTTACCATGGTGACAAGCAAACGGCAGAAACATTTGCACTTACATAGGGCACCTTTAAATTGCACAAATCCCCATTGTGATTTAACAGAAAAAGAGTGGAAGAGAAAGTACAGAACTGCAGTAGACACAAAGGCACAAAATGAAAACGTGTTGGGCGGGGATGTCAAAAAGAGATGGACAAATATATCCTTTGGCCGATATTTTGACTTTTGCATACCTTCTATCAGCCTTAAATCTGCAGTACAAGCCGATATTTTGTTTTGGGTCAATTTGGTGCCTCAAAAATGCACACAAAGCTTCATATTACCACTTTAATATGAAGAGAAAACAGCTGAAAATGTAACTACACAGTTCTCTAATGAGCTTGTGGTAAAACATGGCTGTCGGTGAGATTGTGGTGAATTTAAATGACAAACTTTGAGCAAAATCATCAAAATCTGCCTTACACATCGGCAGAGCTTATCGGCCGTCAGTTGCTCTGGATTCTAAATAATTGGCATCAGTGTTGGCCATGAAAAGTCCATATCAGTCGATCTCTAATGTCAATATTATTTGGTTAATCAATAATGGTGATTATTCAGGTGACAATATAATCAGAAGAACTAAACAAATAATAATAGTAGAGTAGAGTTGAAGGCTTTGGAAAAAATATTCAAAGGTGATTTTTGGACAAGTGTTGTGATTGCAGTCTATATTTAAATGATAGTATTTTGTTGAAAGTTTTAAATTTAAAATGCACTCAGAAGGAAAAAAAAAAACAATCTGAATTGGTCAATGGTCACATTTTTATATAGCGCTTTTTCTTTCTAAAGCGCTTTGCATCAAGGAACCACTCATTCACACCAGTTTAAACAGACACGGCAGCATTCAGCACTTTTTTTATGTCGAGAGCAGGATTCAAACCGCCAACCTTCAGATCAGTGGTCGAACACTACCAACTGAGGTACTGTCACCATAATTAGACAAACTAATACAAAAATCACATTTCAAAACAGCCTTGTAGAGATCTAAACTACAGGGTTAGCCATTTTTATGCAGAATAAGACAGGAGATTTAGTTGTTTGTGGAAGAAATCATGGGAGTTAAAAAAAACAACATAGTCTTTGCAATTTCCTATTTGCGACTGTGAATCAGATGCGATTTCGATTAGACTGAGGTTAATATCGCAGCCCTAATTGTGAGAATCGTAAGACGCTCTGTCACTCAAGTTCGACTTTAATTTATGCTTTATTTTAACACAGTCTGATCAGAAAGAACTGACTGAGCTGAACTACAACAGGTGCTGTTAAACAAGTCCCTCTCAAATAACATTACAGTCACAAGCTAGCGACCATAAGCCAACCATTTTTCAGGTCGTCTCGCATTAGGTTGTGCTTGCCAACATGTGCATTGTGTCACCGTGGTAACTGCTGAACACTCTGCAAAAGACATATACTGACGACCCCCCCAGCATGATGTCACTGCAAACTATCAATAATCGTGAATAATCGTTATATCGTGATATTTCCTCTCACAATAATCATAACGCTATCATCTGATATTGTGACAGCTCTACTTTTGGGAGAGATCTGTTAGGTGACTGTGACATGGGGTAACATAGGTGCCACGTGGAGGGCCAGAGAACACTGATCCCTCTGCCACACGGACTCGACAAATATTATCAACCACTCTCAGCGTCCAAACACACACACCCATACACACAAACACGAGCAGATACAGACACACACACACATAAACAAACATTTGGAGTCTGAAGAACATCTCTAATCTAAAGTTTTAGAGCACAGGCATCTGATATCAAGCTAAAAGTCTAGAATATGCCATCAACAACAACCACGGAGAAGAATTTTCTTTTTTTTTTAGCATGTAATTACTTATTCAGGTCATCATATACCACAGACCCTTTCAACTGATGCCAAAAGCCAGAATGGAAGTTAAAAGAAGTGGAAAATAATGCAATTTCAATGGACAAGTTAGGATTAGCTACACATTGTCAAAATTAAAAAAAAAAAAAAAAGATCAAGGTTTTGGCAAATGAGACCCAGATGCATGTGAGTGTTATCAGAGCTTGGTTTGAAAACATTTACGTATTTAATGTAATTTAACTTAATGTGTAATAATCTCATACTAAATAAACAAATTAAGTGTTCGGCCATTTTAGGCTATAATTATTAATTAAAAATGAACTGTTTGGAAGACAAGATTTTTATTCTCATTTCCATAAACATACCCCCCAGATACGAAACAGACATGTTCAAATCAAATATAGCTTTTACTGGTAACAATGTTGATTTATTCTTAATTACTAAAAGCACTGGACATGATGGTTAAGTTGTTAATGGTTAAGGTTAAGGTTAAAGTGCACTTTATTGTCCCCGTGGGGAAATATGTCCTCTGTATTTGACCCATCCAGTTAAATCCAGTTAGTTTAAAACTAAACGGACTCTATCTGATCTGAATCATCACTACCTAAACCCCAGCACCTGCAGCCAATCATTAGTCAGTGCTGGTGCAGCCTCTGCAGCTCAGTGAGTGAATCCTGGAGGTTCTGAGCTTTCACATGTGGTGTGGCCTGTCCATTTACTGGGGATGAGAAAAACTAGTGGCCTCCATCTGCAGGTTATGGTACTGGCAGTAAGACTGACTGTAAGAGCACAGCTTACAAAAAATTCCTTTAATTGTTATGACAACAGTGCCAAGTTTCCATCGCTGTGAAAGTAGAGGAGCAGTCGTTCTCACTAAAATCCTTACTTAAAGTGTGGGATCAGACTTACAGCCACCACTGTGAGAGCAGTGAGGACTCCAGAGAAGAAGAAGCCTGCTCCTTTGTTCTCCGCTCTCCTGGGCTGGTCCTTGCTGTTCCCATATCTGCACAAAGCACAGGACAGAACACCTTAGAACACTGTCTCTATGCCCATGCCTGTGCTGAGCTCCATGAGCATGTCAGGGGAACCAACCTTTGAAAGGCCAGCATAGAGTGTCTTATCAGGGGGTCAGCCTCCACCTCAGCCTTCCTGCTCCGCACAGTGTCACCAAACAACTTCTCTGTGGCATCTCTGAAAAAAAAAAAAAGGATTCAAATATCATAAGTGATTTTTGTTTTTCCCGACCTTATCTTTTTAATGCACTTTTCAAACTTAATAAATTGGTCCTTTTCTCACAAAAAGATAGTACTGGCAGGTTTAACATCCGTGAAAGAACTGCTGGCCTTTCACAGGCAAACAGCCAAAAATTTGACTCCTAGTCACTGGATCAATACCTTTCATTTTATCATTAACATGACATGAAATTAACAGTAGCTAAAATGCATGGAGCCAAAATAAAAACTCTCATTATGGAGTAAAGCCTGATTATAACTGGATAAACTCAAATAAGCAAAGTCCAACTTACAATAAGTGAAACTGAAAGATAAACTAAATAACTGTATGGGGGCTTCAGATTTCCAAAAAAAACAAAAAACTAGTAGGATGTCACCATGAGCCTGAGATTTGGGAGTTTTTTTTTTTTTTTTTTTTTTGTAGAGGTTGATGGGAGGTAGAGGTTTTGTTATCTTGATTTTGTTGTCATACAAATAAAAAATTGATTGCAAAAAAATAAATGATTTATTTCAAGATTAAATTTGAATCAAATCGAAAGCCAATCATTTTAAATTGTCAATGATCATCTTGAGTCTTTATAATGGAGAGGTCTACAGTCAGTCCTCAAGAAGCATGTGGTTTGGAGCAGACAAAGAGGAGGAAAACATTTATTTTTATTATTTTTGTTTTAAATGCCACAGACTCAGTGTCTGTCTCTGTTATGTTTATGAAATTAAGAATGCTGGGGGTTTTTTTTTTTGTTTTTTTAAATAGAGAAATATATTGAATTGAAGATTTTGCACAATAAGGAATACTTTTTGTCATATTATCCAGGCCTACAGAGGTCATAATATTGCAGTTATAGACTTATTGCACAACTCTTCTAAACACAAATGTAGATCACATATAAATCCAATATTGATACTTTGCAGCTGATGTCATCAACATTTCCTGGTCAGTGAAGCTTTGATTCCGTCTCAAATAACATTAATGCTACAGTCTCAACCTACCATTAGCCGACAGTCATTAAGCAAATACTTAACCACGACCACAAACGCCTGTATTGATCACAGGTCCATGAAAATGTGCTGTTTAAATCTTTTTTGTATTATTTGCCATCTCTAAAAGCATCTTTAAGTACATTTGTGTGTAAATAGATTCTCTCTGACACCCCAGCTCTCTGTAATAAACACCAGCATTATCTCCAGGTCAGACCTGAGCAGGATGTTGATCTTGGGGAAGCCCACCCACTTCTCACGACACTCGGGACACTCGTTCTTCTTAGAAGAGTGCCACCACATGGCCAGGCAGGGTCGGCACACGCTGTGGCCACAGGTCAGTGTGGTGGGGTCCAGCAGGATGTTGTAGCAGCAGTGACACGACAGCTCGCTCTCAGAGATGTGACCACTCAAAGGCTCCATATCAGGAGCACCCAGGGGCCCGTCTATCAGCTCCTCCAAGGCAAACTCATCTGTCTCTGTCAGCATGTCTGCAAACACAACAAGACGGGGTGAGAAAGGCAGGATAGTGTGAGAAACACTTCACATTTATCAGTGTCATTATTCTAGTACATCAAAAGAATAATGAATGACCGGATTCCCTCATATATCATTAAGCAGCTTCATTAAAGGGCACTTGGCAGCTTTTCAGGTTTTTCTAATTCTGATTTCATTTGGTGGGATAGTACCTGTGGTCTGTATATATCATAGTTTTACATTGGTTTAGGGGCAGTTTGTAGGAAAAACTTTAAGGAGTAAAGTACAAAAATATAAAAAGTAGCAGTGAGTCCAAAAACAGAAAAGGTTATGAAAATGACATCACAACATTCAAAATCTTTACTCACTATTGACACTATATGAGTGTCAATGGTGAGTAAAAACATTTTCTCCTGTAAAAGCTCACAACATGTCTAAAATGTGAAAGAGCTGCTACAGCTTAATAACAAATATAAAACTCTACAACTCTGCTAAATATTTAGTTTGTGCCTAAAAATCTAAAACAACAAATTCAAGTCAACAGTAGAAAACCAGTAAACAGTTAAACAAAACAGGGAGACTGCAGACTACAGCACATTTATCACTGATACAGACTTTGGGTCAAACAAAGATGAACTGAACCTGTCTCTCCTTAAATAACATGTTTCCCATGTGTTGAGGAAAATAATTGTTGAGGCTAAAAACTTAAATTATAGCCAAAAAATAAAACAACAAACACACATTTTGTCAGTTATGGCCTATAGTTCTGCATCAGTCAG